>NW_020955477.1:865263-867210 GCF_003031625.1 Empidonax traillii
AGGTACATCAGCTCTTGGGCTCTTTAAAAAAAAAAAAAAACAACACACTACTTTATTCACTACATCTTCCTAAAGAAACAGAAAAGAATTTTTAACCTCTTTAAAATGCATGAACTTATGTAACAACTTTCATACCATGAAACATTACAAACTTGGGAAACAGCATTTTTCTAAAGCTGGTGGGTAATAAAAACGAGGAAGGGAGCTCTGCCTGCCTGCTAAGCCCAATGCCCCACTTTTCATCACAAACCAGCCTTCCTTTCACTTCAGTTAGTAACACCTGCTATTAAACATAGGGAAAAAACTTAATGACCTTGCTCTGGAGCACCCCTGAATTGTCTCATTTCTGTAGGTCTGAACTTTCACCTGAATACAGCATTAATATGTCCTTTGCACTGATCACAAAGTCGTATTAATATTTTTTAATTGGGAGGAGAAGTATGTTTCTAGGCCAAGACCTTGTATGCTAAATCTGTTCAAAGTGAACCCTCTAAGGCTCTCCCAAAAAACACTAAAACCAGGAGTTTATAGTAGAAATGCTGACAGATTATATTCCTGCCAGCGTAATATAACCTGACTCTAAGATAAATGTTTCATGAATTAAAAAAGTTGAAAAAAGCTTCTCTGTTCAGCTTTGTTCTTGAGATGAAAGTGAATTATCTTTTTGTCTTCCAGTGACACTTGGATTTTTGTACTGCAGTCTGCAGAAAGCTGTAACCACAGGCAGTATTTAAACAGACAGGACAGTGTGGGATTCTCTCCTCACTCAGCTCCTGTAAGAGACATCAAACTCCCAACTATATAAGGAGGAAAAAAAAGGTTTTATGGCAAGCAGACACCTCCTTGTACCTGCTTCTGTGAAGAGGGAGGGGATGCAAGAGCAGGGATGGCTGGGGGAATGGATGTGCTGGAGCCTGTTAACTGCAGACCCTGCAGTTTAAATTACCTTGCCATTCCCAAACACACCAACCATTATCAGGAGGAGCAATGCCTGAGTGACAGAAACCTGGTAGGGCTGCCTAACACTAAACATCATGAGCTCTATTGTTTTAAAGTAGAAAAGATCAAAAATATGAATTATAAATGAGCGGAAGTTGCTGGTGGAATAGAACTGGAAGAGTTATGAGTGCAGTGCAAGTATAGAAAAAATACACAATAATTTCTGCTGGCTTTGAAAACTAAATTATGCGAAGGCAGAATAAAACAACGAATACATAATTTAATTATATATAAGAAAAAGTGAGAGGACTACACATCGGAAATCCTTTTTTCTTACGTGACTACGAGAAGTTGAGTATCAGTCTGAAGGACTTTGGTGCTCTCAAAACCTGAAGCTCAATTTTGGCCCAAATGCCAAAGTGTTCCCTACTGTGAATCCATACCAGAACAATGTTGTTTGTTTTTTTCCTGGCAGGAGAAAGGAAAAACTAAGAGGCTTTAACTGATAAAGACAGTATATAGAGACAAGCAGCTACATACACAACTGTGATAATTAAATAAGACAAATGAGGTGGCCCAAAAGTTTCAAAAACAGAAAGGAAAGAGGAAAAAGATGAAGAATTTCTTCCCTTCAAAGAGTCAGCATAAATCAAGAGCAAGCCAATAAGATCAAAGTTATCACTTGTCTGACAGCCATTGGGAGAGTGTTTACTTCCCTTGCTGTGGAGCCCCCGGTGGTGTAGAGGAAAACACACTGCACTGTCACTGCAGAGACCCGGGTTCGATTCCCGGTCGGGGCCCCTCCCCGGGCAGATGGAGCTCGTTAGCCCTGTAAGGCAATCCATCTACGTCCTGAGGACCTCGCTGCCACCGTCCAAGCGTGCTTGGCCCCGGCAGATGAACCTCAGGATTAAAGGGTGGGCTCAGTTCCGCGCACACTGTGTCTCACCTAAAAAATCCAATGCGCAGGCTGGAAGGTGGAAAGACCTTCCCCGGTTCTTCGTTCGC
>NW_020955477.1:868503-918905 GCF_003031625.1 Empidonax traillii
GCTGGACATCTAAGTTCTATTTAGCTTTCAAAGCACAAATACTTACTGCTATCTCAGCATGTCAATAATATGATGGTTAACTTTCTTGGTAGAAATGGAATTAGGTAAAACACCAATTTTTTTCACATTCCTACCTGCTTTACAGAGTTTATTGATCATTCCACAGAATAATTATTTTAATCATTAAAAATAACACCCTAGTGGTTTGGCTTTGTTAAGCTTAATAATATTTCCCAATAAACCTCACGGCTGAAATGACATAGGAACAAATATATTTTTTTAGTCCATCAGTACTGGCTCTGTAACTGGTGACTGGACTTACAAGATCAGAGAGTACAGAACTACTTATGTCACCTTCAAAGCAGCACATGAAGGTGGCTGAAACCAGAAAATCTTTACTGGGAACGTCCCACAGCAAAACAAACATCATAAAAAGTTGTAAGTACATACACACATAAATACATAGACCTTCATGTGCAAGAAGATAAGTCAAATAAAAAAAAAAACTGACAAAAATTATTCCAAAGCAAGAAGAACACTTCTCCCAGAATGGTTTTGTCAGGGGTGATAAAAATGTTAAGCGAGTGAGAAGCAAGAGCTCTTCATCTGCTTTAGCACCATTTTCCCAAGGTGCTCACATCATGGCACAAGATTGCAGAGACACTGAAGAGAAGCAAAACTCCTGGCAGCCTTTTCAGGGACCTCTTATAAAACTGCAGCATGATTACGTTACCTCTTAAATTAAAAGAGGTTTCTGACGAAGTTCAGCCTGTCAGAGTTGCAAGAATTAGATCTGGGACCAAATGTATTATGACTAAGCTCAACGCTCTATAAATATTAGATCCATTATTCAAACAGCTCACAGGACACCACGAGCTTGGTTCTACAGTGACAAAAACTCCCTGTGAAATCTCTTTCCTAGGATTTTTTTCCCCAGTCAGGGCTGTGGCTTGGACCCCTGTGTGAGCAGCAAGGAACTGTAAACAGCAGGGTCCCACTGAAGGTGGTGGGTCATGTGTGCAGCCTCAGACAAAGCAATGCCAGCCTCGGGGCTGGTGAGTTATTAACAGCAGCCTGCTCTGTAATTGTGTCTGAAATAATCTCATTGACACATACAAGTTAGGAAATAGGGGGCTCATTAACAAAGCCTCCAGCCTTTATTAGATCATATAAATAACCAAGAGTGCCTGCAAAAGATCGATTACAGCCTTTAAACGTTTACAGAATCAGTGTTTAATTAAGACAATTTTAATATGCAAATCAAGCCTAATTATCATCATTTGTTAATGTTAGTCTGCCTGGGTTCTAAACAGCTTCAGCTGCAAATATGGTAACACGATCATATTTCTGCTGCCTTTTTTTTTTTTTATTTTCCTAAGAAGAACTGCAGAGGAAATGATCAAGTTGTGCTTCCAGGCTTTCAAACCCGAGCTTCCATCTCCTCTTTGAGGATGAAGGTCAAAAAGTGCTCAGCATAGCAGAAAATCTAGTGGAAATATTATGCATTTCTTCACCCAGTACTTTGTAGTGCTTTAATTAATGTATTTCCTTCGAAGCACCCAACCCCTCCGGGAGCTCCTTCAGATGAAAATCTGTCCCTGTTCAATGCAGTGACTGAACGGGTGGGTTTCTAACACAGGCCACTGTCACTCAGAAGCTGATACTGGGACTTTTATCCTTCCTCCCTCCTCTGCCCTGGCAGTGGTGACCCTCCAAGGGTGAGAAGCCTCAGCATTATGGCAAAGCCCCTGGAAATTCAAGTGTGAAGAAAGCAAGAGAACAGCACAGCCTTCAGCAACGTGATGGGAGGAGCGGGCAGGGAGGAACACAGAGCAGCAAGGGAGAAAACAAATGTCTGTTTGTTCCTTGAAAAGGCAAATTAAAGCCTCGAAGCCCCAGTGAATTTGTTTTGGGGAAGAGGGTGGAGCAGCTGCAAAACAATTCTGGTAAAAAATTATTCCCTTTTCCTGACAGTGCTGCTCTCCTGCCACCAGGATGAGCCACAGAGATTAAAATGAAGGAGGAGAACCACTCACCGCTGGGCACTGTGGATTTGTTGTTGAATGCTTTACACACTGACAGCGGGAGAAATATGAAATGTTCCTGTTTGCAACATTTTCTGATATGGAAAGTCACTTCTTCATTATTCTTTGCCATGAAGTTTTCTTTCCTCATAGTCCCAACACTTTGGAGCCTGTAGCAGCTGGTTGAGGGTAAAAGGACAATTTTCTGCTTGTACTCATTGTGTCATATATTCAGTATTTCTAAGGAAAAGAAGTCCTCATAGAAAGAAAAAAAAAGGATGTGCAGTTCTTATAGGCCATGAGTCTTTCAAGACAGAATGAATAAAACTGTAAAAATCAGAGGAGGAATAAAATACAAGAGGCAACTTGAAAAGCCCCCAGTTCAAATGGGAGCAGAGTGGCTTTCATCGGCGTCTTGACTGACTTGTGGATGAGCAGACTTGACACAGGAACTGCATTTGGGTACAGCCATGGCTGGGGAGAGATCTGTCAGGCAGTCGCTTCCCAGCTCCTTTCTGGGAGGTGCCCTCTGGAGGCAGCCTTGGAGAATGGGGCATGTTCAGTAAAATCTGGGCTTGCCATTGCTGACACAGCTTGTCCACATAGCAGGGGAGTTCGGCTGAGGGACAAAAACGATGGGGAATATCTGCACCTGAGGAAATCACAGGAATTTGAACCGAATCATGAGGGAATGGCCTGGAGTTGTACCAGGGGATGTTTAGGTTGGATATTAGAAAAAGATTCTCTTCCCAGAGGGTGGTTGGGCACCGAACAGGCTCCCCGGGGCAGTGGTCCCAGCCCCAGGGCTGACAGAGCTCAAGGAGTTTGTGGTGATGATACTCTCAGGCACATGCTGTGACCTTGGGGATGGTCCTGTGCAGGGCCAGGAGCTGGGCTGGATGATCCTTGTGGGTCCCTTCCAACTCAGCATATTCTGTGTGATTCTCCGTGTGGGGGTGAGCACTGCAAAGTTTAATCTTCCTAAAGGTCTCCAGTAACTTTAAGAAAGATTTTGACACTTTCTTACTTCTCCTCCACGAGACAAAATGGCCAGGATTTTCCCAGAGCCTGTGGAAGCCGGGATTTCAGTGGGACTTTGCATAATGAGTGAAACATGTTCTCAAGTCTAAACTGCTATTCATATCAAAAAGACATGGAATATATTTTGACATGTTTTATGGTCTCATTATATGCAGACAAATGACCATTCAATTTGTATCCTGCTAAAGGTGATGGAAAGGCAAAAAATTCCCCAACTCCCTTCTGTCTCAGCAAGATGAAACAGTACCTGAGTCAGACACAGATCTGATAACTTTCCATGATATATAGAGATAACTCACAGTAGATATTACTGTCAAAACCCAGAGAGTTTTAAAAATTAATTCAGAAAAAATTATCTGCATTAGAGATGCACATCAACAACTCTGCTCCATAACAATGTTCAGGCATCCTCCAAATTAAATGCTGCTTCTTAAGTAGAGATCTTCCCTGGATTCAATCAGTTCAACATCCAAGTTCAAGAACATTTTTATAGGAACTATCATAAATAAGAAGTGCTACTTAAACAGCATTCACAGGCTGGAACAGGTTAAGCCTCTCTTGAATTCTTACTCTCCAACAACAATGGAATCAGTGCCCATTTCAGAGTGAGGAGAAAGGGAAGTCCCCTGACACGAAACAGCTGAAAGCTGCTGGAGGAACCCTGACACTGTTTGAGCAGAGCAGGGCAACCCCGAATTTCATTCCATTCCTCAGATACACTGAGCACTCAGCACAACTCTTGGACTATTACGTGTGGTTTGCAGGTGAAAATTTTCAACACGTGATTTTGATTAGTAAAGAATGAAAGACAACTTAACCTTTGTCTTTTCAGAAGACAACAAATTATATATTTTTCTAAATGGTTAGTGCCTTCTTTGATAAAATCCTTTCTTATGGGTTTGATTATAAACCCCCAACACAATATTTTCATTTTTGCTCACTCTCCTTTTTTGTCTCCCTCATCACTAGGGTCAGCATGCACAGTTATTTCTTAATCTGGGAATCAAAGCTCCTTAATTATTTTACTGGCTTTGTAATTTTTCAGTTTAAACCAGATCTTTCCTGATTACTGACAGACAGACAAGTAAGGATACTTTTTTTTTAAAGCCAGAAAAAATTTAACATAACAAAAACATTTAACAAAAAGAAGCTCAAAAGGAAAACCCACAAACCACTTTAAAGGCAGATGCCCTACAACTTTGCAATCCATCCCTGCAAATTTTCAACTAAAACTCTAAAATCTCAACCTGCAGGGAAATCTCAGGATGCCCCTGTCTTCAAGCCACATGTGGAGGATCTCTTATCCTCAGTTAGCAATATATGGCCAGAGGAGCCTCTCGGGTCTCGTCAGGATGTAGATCCACCCGTGGGACATGACAGGATGGCACAAGAGGTACTGCACTATGAGAGATCACGCTATGTTCATTTTCTCTTCAGTGAACTGAACTGCAAATAAATGACCCAGAAACCAGCAGGAAATGAGGACATATCACCAACAGGGTTTTATAAATATTATTTGTTAGAAGACGTAACTCTCTTGACGATAGATGACCCGTGACTAATTTCAGGGGGTCAAGGTGATCTTTGCCCTCCTCTGTGTAGAGTATTATTCTTCTCTAGAGAAGTTCAGAGGTTAATGAATAAAGTGCCAGCAAAGAAGAAATGAGACTAAGCAAGAAAATGCTCATTCTCGGTCTCTGCTATAAATAATGCTCTCATTAAAATTCTGCCTTGGAAGAAAGGCAAGTCCATTAGTCTAGGAGCTAATTTTTACTGGCTCCTTAGATGTATGCATATTAAAAATTCAGCTTTTATAATTGCCAGCCATCAACCACCTAGTCAGTGCTGTTCTTGGAGTTTTTAATTATTTACTTCATTTGCATAGACACTCCAATTTATGATCAACCATTTAGTTATCAAGGGACAGTTTTAGCAATTCCTCTTTTATGTTTTTATTTATTTCTTCTGTATCCCTTGCAGGAGGGCCGAGAGGACCTTGCCCAAGGTGTGTGGCAGTGGGATGGGCTCAGCCTGGCACCTGCAGCCTTCCTACACCACGGCCACACTACGTGGAAGCTTCTGAATACCTGTGTCCCCCCTCAGAGCATCAGAGCAGGGTGCAAGGACAGCCCTCCTACCCTCGCCTTCACCTCCTCTTCCTCAGCTGTTGCTGAAGGCCCTTGCCTTGTACCTTGGCCTCAAGAGGGGAGGGAGGAGCTCACACCTGGGAATTGCCTCTTTGCTCCAAGTGCTCTGGCCTTTTGCCCCAGAGCTGTTCCCCCGTGGGTTTTCAGGCTGGGGCTGTGTTCTCCTCCTCCCACAACCGTGCTCTGCTGACTGAAGATAACACTGCTGCAAAACCTCCTCCAGTACTGCCCTTCTTTGGGACCAACAAGTCCCAGCTTCTTCTTCTGAGCAGACAGACCACCCTTCTCCTCAAAATGCTGTCTGTCCAGTTCCTTGGACACACAAAGAGGACAAAAACCCTGGGACGGCTCAGGCTTTGAAAAGAACGAGTTCTGCAGTGGCACAGGAGCCCATCCATCGCACCGCTGCCCCCGAGCACCAGGCTGCATTCCTGCTGCCAACACACTCCTCTGCTGGACATCAGCCCCTCCAGGGCACCGCTGGCCCAGAGCCAGCACTGAATCTCGAAAAGCCACCCCATTTTTTGTCCCTCCTTAGAAACAACTAAATTATCGAACGCAAGACGCGCCGTTTCTCTTCGGCGTTCAACGGCAGCTCCACGACAATGGGGATGATTGATTTGTAATCCCTGGGATCGCTGTGTCCTCCCTGGGCACCATCTCTGGCGGTGTTTTGCAGACAGGATACCAGACAGCAAACGCGCAGGGAGCGGAGCAGCCTTGCCTGGCAGGAAGGGAATTGATTACCAATCCCTCTTTCTGCCAGGCAGAATTTCTTTGCTGCAATTCATACTTTTCAATGGGCTGTCTACAGACAGCCTGCAGAAGGCTTTGGGGGAAGTGAGGGCAATGACACCAGAGATTACAAATCAATCACTATTACAGAGCCTTTTATTCAGTAGAAGCTTCAGAGCAGAAAACAGATACCAAAAAATATATAATACGTCCTGACTTTTTGTTTGCTGTTTCCTTTCCCTTCTATGCCCTGTTTTCCTCCTGACACCACTGCTTTCTCTGCTTTTGCTGCTTTCACTTCCGTCTTTCCTACTACTAATTTTTCATTTATACTTGATTTTATCTTTCTGTCATCTTTCTCACTCCAAGCCTACCCCATCCATAGTTACCTGACATGGAAGTAAAACATGATCTACGCAGTCGATGCTATTTATTAATAAAAATGTTGTCAACTGGAACAAGTGAGGTAGGTATTGAAAATGTGGGGGTTTTTTTGTGGGAGGGAATAGACCTTTTTGAACAATAAGCCTGATCATGGAACAGGTCAGTTTAAATAAATCAACGGACACAAATTTGGTAAAACAAATATCAGCAGTGTCGAAAACCAGCTTCTAAAAAGATTTAGCTTGCTGAATCAAAGCAACTTGCTATTCTAAAATATCAGTAAATTTAAATTTAAGTATATTTTTAGAAACTGAAAAATAGAGCTAAATGGTCAAAGGGGAATATCCAAATTGTAGACATTACAGTTTGGTTTTGCAGAGTAGAGATACACAAAATACACAGTACTGATACACAGAAAGTTTTAAAACTATTGACTTTTCATCCTCATCCCTCAGAGTGCATGACACAGCTCATGTCAGCCACCCTCCACAGTCAGATGAATGACCAGAGCCAGAGAGCAGCACTTTCCCAATAACCCCAGGGCAACAAAGAACTGCCGAGTCCAAGGTCTGGGCTCTGCCCACCCCAAAAAGTCCTTCTTGGGACTGAACCCTCCCTGCTCCCCCAGGAGATGAAGAATTTTCACTGGGGTGCTGCCTAACCTGTGAGAGAACCCTGTAAAATAAAGATGTTTCCACAGAAATATTTGGATTAACCAGGTTTTTATCGTTAAATTCTCCTCCTGCAGATAATTTTCAAACCACGTTCAGAGTGATTTTGTGTTTAGGTCTGTAAGACATCCTTAGCCTCTCCAATTATTTGGAAAACTATATACAACAATAATTGTGTTTTCTCTATTGACTCGACTATTGGAAATCTTGGGATTTCCACAACATATTTCTTTTTATTATGCCATTTCTGACAGTTGAATATTGCTGAAAATAAATAGCAGGTGATTATTTAACACTCTCTTACTGCACATTACTTATGAAGATTGTTCTAAATTGATAAAGACAGAACCAATTAATCTAACCAGAGTTATTTAATACCAGAATGGATTAGCTTTATATAATCAGATAGGCAGAAACTATGGAACTCTTTTTCCTTTCCTTGTCTTAAGTTAAGGAAAAGAGGGGCTACTCTAGAACAAGTCAAAACACTGACTTTTATGCCAGAAAGAACATGTCCTCCTTCAAAATCTCTGCCAATCTGGTGATGCTCAGAGAGCAATTTGGTGTTATTTAGAAAATATATATTATTAGGCACCATAGCAATCCACGTTACCTGCACCTAAAGAATCGATCACTTCCTCTAAGCCGATATACAAAGGGGAAGAAGATTTATTGAAATGGAAAACAATTTTTTTGTGGGGTTTTTGTCTGTGAATGCTGGCAGAAAGCCACTGTTTTTCTGAATCTGTAATTTTATGCCTCTGTGTTCAGCAGATGTTTATCTGAATTATTTGAATCTGTCTTTTCTGTTTTAGACTTAGTATTAAGGAATGATCCCTGAGTAACAGCATACATTAAAAGTTAATTAGGAGGAAGTTAAAGCAGAAAGAATTACTTTTTTCATACCCCCAGCAGACATTTATTTCATTTTGGCAGGTTAAAAAAATGATAAAATTTGAAATAAGGTGGGAAAGTTGGCAATGCATATTTTTAGGGAAAAGCTTTATTATCCACTTCCCTACATGCTAATTAGGAAATGCAATCCACTTCCTAATGCTGAACGAGTAAGTAATGTGAGTTGCTTCACTAATTTGTTTAGTAACCAAACTTTCAAAAGTGGTAAGTCAAACAGAAGGCACTTGGGGGCTGCCACCCAAAACTAACCCATTTCTGAACATTACACTCCCTAGCAGACACTATTTACTGGCTTTTTAGTTATTATCAGTGTGGAATAATGTCTTTATTGTTTTAGATCTAATACAGCTACTGACACTTGACTTGGAGAGCAGAACATATCTAGAAAAAGGTGTGCAGCCCCATCCTTGCAGACACCCACTTTTTAACTTGCAGGTGGGTGTTCCAGAATCATTTAACCCTCCTTTACGGCAAGTCACACTCCACTGGAAACACGAGGATCTAAATTCAAAGTACAGTCTTGATATGAATATGTGCATTTTTTTCCTCCAGAGAAAAAGTAGTTTCTGGATTAAAAAAAAAAAAAAAAGTAATAACAAAAGAATGCCATAAAAAAAAAAAAAAGCCTCAGCTACTTAGAGCTGCAAAGCTGCTCTAGTAAAGGCAGACAATTATTCTTCTGAAAGAACACTCTCAAGCTCCAAAGCAGTGCCCTGATTTCGGGTCTCAGAGACTGAGCTGGGGAGGAGAGGAGGGCACGGGTGCCCCCAAGGCTGAGCAGCTGTGGGGTGTCCTCTGGGGACTTCCAACAAGGCATTTCCCTTGGGGACACCCCACCCCTCTCCCTGCCCGAACCCAAGTGCATCCAGATGAGCTCCAGCACAGGGGACACGTCTGCTGCTGGCAAGGGAGGGGGAGTGGGAGCCACGAGGCTCTGCACCATTCAGAGAGGAACCCACCAAGGGCTCATTTTTAATAACGGGATTAAAAGGGAACTAAAAAAAAAGGGGAATACCCTGGAAATGCACAGCACATCTTGCAAACTCCCATTTTCCAGATTTGGAAAGGAAAGGTCTTAGAGGGACCCAAATGCACAAAAATAAAATCGCCCCTAAATCAAATTTATTCAAAGAGGTTACACATTTTTTCCCAGAATAAAACTGCTTCACTTTTTTCCCCTCAAAGCATCTTGCATTACCTAATTCCTATGACCTTGACTTTTTAAAAATTATACTCACAAACTATGACTGACACTTATTCACAATTAAACTGGGTCAAATAAACTATTTAGGCCCCATGTTTCTTACATCTAAAGGTCTAATTTGAACTTATCCCATATCCCATCTGTTAGATGGGGGCACTGCAGGAGAAGCACAGAGATAATCTGGGGGTTGGTGGGAGGCAATGCCTGACAGGGCACGTTCATGAGCTCTACCACATGGAGGTCACTCCGTTTCTTACTCAGCAGAGTGTGATGGGCAGGACTAACGAGAACTGTGTGACTGTGTCTGTGAAAATAAAAGTGACAGAAGCCTGAAATCATCAGAATTATAAACTTCAAAACCTGTGGCAAGTAGAGCTGACACAAGAGCATCTGTGAAGACACTGCACATTTCCCAAGGCACAGGCTCTGTCACAGGTGGACATGCTACCTGAATCTTTCAAGGGTTCCATCTCAACCAGTAAAACCAGTTGCATGCCCTTACTAGATGGAGCTGGAAGGGGGGACAGGTTTGGCAGCAGGCTGGGGTAGATCGCGGAGTGCAACACACAGAAGGTCCCACCTGGCCTTACTCTAGTCCTGACCATCCCTCTCCTTCCATAACCTTTTGCTCAAGCGTGTCTTTGTTGCTTTTGCACAAATCTCATCTAAAACGAGAGATCTAAATGAGAAGTAGGTCTGTAGCACAGTCATGTCAACACAGATCCCCAAGTACCTCCTTTCAGATGGTTTGATTACAGTGGAAAATTGGACCATTGTTGCCAGACCAGAGTCACCAACAGGGGGTGATCAAGGGGAGATCAAGTGCAAAGGCTTTGTCACATTGCTGAATTCTGCTTCTCGCTGATCAGCTTTGTCCCACTGCTTCCAATCCGAGTGTGATGTCTTATTTTTGTAAGATTATTGCTTCTCTATAAAACATTTTTTTTTTTGATGGAAAAGAAACAATCAGCTGAGTAAGGGACTGGCACGTAAAATACTATCATTTGCAAAACGCTGGCCTGAAACCCACTTGGAGGCAGAGAAGCTGGGCTTGAGCCACTAAAGAGAGAAAACAGGAATGCAATAATCACATATTTATTTTTAGAGAAAACGAGAAGCTAAATAAACTGTAAAACCAGTCTCTACCGGTAAATCCTTTCTGTCCTGAAAACCACGCTGGGCAAAGCAGGAACAGCCAGTTCTCAGAGGATCAACTGGTGGTACGTTTTTGGCAGCATATCATTCCTCCTGCCTTGGTGCCAGGACACTTTGAGTCCTGAAACAATTAATTTTAGTAGTGCTGCAACAAACTATTGCCAGAAATCTGAACTTGAGAGACAGTGATGCCACAGCTAAAGCTTATTTTTCTGCTCTAGGGGCTGAAATCACCCCGCAATCAAGAGGGGCTCTGGGACTGCTGTCCTGAAAAGAAGCTCATGGACTTGAACCAGCCAGGAAAGCAGGACACAAACATCCAAACATAACATTTGTGGGAGGATGAGTGCACTCACAATTAGACTTGGCAAGGGACAGTGTGTGTGACTGGGATTTATGGTAGGGACAGGGAGTTGCACGCTGACTGCTTTGATAAATGTGCATCTCTGAGGTCTGGCTAATTGTTCCAAGAAAATAAAGGAGATACCATTAAACACAGGAGGAGAAAACATGCAGAGGAAATTGTGTAAGTGATCCCAGGGCACTCAGAGGAGAAGTTTGCCTTCAGGTGAAGATCCTCGGCAGATGTTACCGTGAACAAGAAAACTTGGCTGTTAACTGCAGTGACACAGCAATTCACACCTCTGGTTGCAATCCTCTGCCTGCTGCCTCTTGACACAAAGTGTCCTCAACTATTTAGCCTGCTTATAAATGGGGAAGCTGAGTTCAGTTATAGTCAGAGGGCTGCATTTTGGCCCTGAACTACACCACGTGAACACCACCTCACCAGGATGTTGCCTTGAGGGTATCAGAGCATAAAACTGTTTTAAACCTGCATCTGTCTGGCAGTTCCCTGGGCATTAAACATGCCCTACAAAGATTTGATCCTATGGGCACCATCTGAGGCGTGAATTCCCACTGCAGACCCTCACTGTCCATCAGTGCTGCACAGGGAATCCTACTCAAGATCAGTTTGGCAGCTGTTCCTTCAAAATTAGGACCCTCAACTGCTTTGCAGATGACAAAATCGACTACTTAAGCTCTCTTGAAGCCACAAGAAAATATTTTCACGCAAGTATCTTGCAAGGTGTGAAATCCCAGTTTTTGGAAGACGCAGCTGAAGCCATCCCAAAGGTCTGCCTGCCTCTCTGTGCAAGCCATTTCTCGTTTGCTCCTGTGCAAAGCACATGAGCAGGAAGCCCAGAGGAGACACCCACCGAGGCTGTGGGGAAGCAGAATGGGAATTACTGATCCACAAGCAGTTAGGAGGGAGTAATCTATACAAAGACACATCATTCACCACCAGTATTTTGATTTGGTGTCTTCCAGGCCTCTTTACTGAAAATGTATCACCTCACAAGGTTCTTGTTAGTAGAAAAGAGATTGATTTGCAAGGGTTGGGGTTGGTCTGGTTTTCAGCAGATCTTTTTTCCAGAATGTGTAGCCACACTCACTAAAACTTCAGTTTTTATGGCTACACCTGGGAAAAGGCAGAGGGATACGTGGTTTGATATATAACAGCTCGTGCTTGGCCTGGAGAGCCCAGTGTATCCTTAACCCATCACAGCCTATCCTGTGCAGACAGGTGTGTCCAGAAACCCTACTTCAACCTGACAGAACAGCAGCTCTGTACACAAGAACACAGAAAAACAGCTTGTGGGGAATCCAAATGAAAGGAAAGATAAACTACCCCCTCCTTTTCTTCAGCATGACATGGTAGAGCACTGCAGGTGTGCTGGTGGAGAGACGGACTGGCTGATCCACCAAGAGGACCTTTCATAAAGAGTTCACGTCTGTAATCTGCTCTTCCTCAGCTAACATGTGAGGAAAGCATTTGAGAAGCAACACCTTTAACTTAACAGACTAACAGATTTATCTATTTCTCATACAACCTGAACTGCACAGTACTTTTCCCCCTCAATTCCTCCTCAAAAAATAGGATTTCGTTCCGAAAAGATATGTTCAAGGAGAATCCAACTGCAGCTATGTAACCATTTTTCCTAGTAGATTCCAAACTTTCTATCAGTTCTTAAGTCCTCCAGTATCACCTCTCGCTTCTGCTCTGTCAAAAGCTACAGTGTCAGGTGGTATTTTGAAATTTTTCTGGCAGACACCTTCATGCTCTCCTCCTTTCAACCTTTCACACCTACAGACATCCATGGACCAACTTGACTGGCCTCTAAAAATTTACCCTTACTTCTCACAGCTAGGAAAAAAAAAAAAAAAAAAGTGTAGTACAAAGCATTTGTTTATGATGTTCAACAATAACATAATAGTTGCACTGAAATTTTGTTCTCCTTGGCTGAAGTTTCGGGTTCCTGTCTTGGTTTCTCAGCTGTCCTGAGCAGAGGCCACAGCTACTGCCTTCTACTGCACTGCACACACTGCAGGCCTGGGCTGGGAAGAGACAGGTTAATCTAATATCAACTAAGTAAATTTAGCCATTATTTTAAATTAATTTAGGTATTGTGTGGTCAGTGGTCATCTGGTAGAAACATTATTACACGCATACACACACCAAATTGCTTTTTTGCTAATGACTCATTTGTTTCATTCTTGCCCGTTTCAAAAAAGCGATTAAGTTGAAAATGACCTTCTGAAGATTGTACTTGCCGACCAATCTTTTCATTTTTAATTACTTTCTTTGGTTTAATTGTTACATTAAGAACTATTAAGAAAGCAGCCAGCTTCATAATCAATAATTTAATTAGAGTTTTAGGACCAAGAAGTCAATGCAAATGTTATTCTGCAGCCAGGCCTTTCCCAAAGCCTTTGAAAGAACTTTCCTCCCATTTTGTTCAAAGTGACATTGGCCACGTAAAAATTAAACCCGTACTTGCTGCAATACATCATACCCACACATTATAGACGTGCACAGGCAGCTGGTAAGAAGTTCAGACTCAGGTCAATCTATTCTCTGCCCAGACAGGAACACAGCCTGCCTCCCTCACTTCACTTCGAAACACTCAGTGACACGCTGGCACCACGAGTGGAGCTCAGCATTTACTGGAATCCACAGCCAGGCTCCTCCCCCGGCTACAACTTCAAATATTTTAAATTTGGCTATTTATAGCTCTCTAATTACTACCGATATTCTAAGGTAACCAGCAGCAAGTGAAAACCGATCCACTCTGATTTTCCAACGGATGGAACGTGCTTCGGTCAGCGGTGAATGAACACCCTCCGTTCCTGCACCGCTGCCTCTCTGCCTGCCCTTGCAAGTTTGCAACCCCTCAGTGTCAGTGATACATCACAGGGAGCTGTCGGTGGAGTGGGAATTGCACAGCCTGCTGCCTGGAATACGGGTGTCCCTCGTTTGTAACTACAGGCGTGTGTTCCACATGACTCCAGCACCTCAGCTGGGAGCAGCCTCCAGGCTCTCCTCACCCACCCTCAGAGCAGGGCAGCACCCTGGGGAGCGCGAGGGAAACGGCACAGGGGTGGAAGGGAGCCTTAAAGCAGAACAGAAGCTTTGGGGAAAGCTTTGCAAGGACCTGCTGGGAAGGATGGAGGCCATCAGGAGTGCTGGGAGTTTTGGGCAGCAAACAGGGATTCCAAGCCAGGTACGCCTACAGCTCGCTAGGGAAGGATCACTGGGCTGCTCCGATCCCAGGAAAGGCAAAGAGACGAGAAAGGAGCCCAGAGTCGCTCACAAATAAGTTAAAACCAGCACTGCAAGAGGCCTGGCCTGAAGTGTGCAAACTTCTGGCTCTAAGGAGGAAAATCAGGCAAAGCCCCCAGGGCAACCACAGCAGGAAGGGAAGCACCAGGCTCCAGGGGACCTGTTTCTCTCTTCTCTAGCAGCAGCTTAAATAACTGTGAACATTGTGACGAAAAGATGTCACTTCAGCTAACTAACTACATCACTGCCAAGATAAATCCATTTATGCATTTCACATGAATTAAGAGTCAAGCAGAATATTAAGCTTTAACACACACAACTGCCTTGTCTTCTCACAGACTCCTCCTTGAAATTAAGGGTGTAGCTTTTCCCAAGGCAGAGGAAGACAACTCGTTAACAGGGGCTGCATTCCCACTGGCAACAGGACTATGACACTCAGTGGGTAGGCCCAGGCACACCAATGAACCTTTTAAGAGCCACTAATTCACCTGAAACTTTAGAATTATAGAATCGTGGAATCATTTAGGTTGGGAAAGACCTTTAAGATCATCAAGTCCAACTGTTAAGCTTTGCAGAACAATCTGTCTGATCTAAAAGTATAGTCTAAATTTAAACCCAGTTTAACAGGGAAAAAAACCCCAAAGCTGTGAGATCAACCTGAGATAAACTATGGATTTAATGGTGTGATTTGGGAGCCAAGTCAGGAAGACAAAACAAAGGAGGAACAAGTCAGCAATGGCAGGCCAAAGGAAAGAGGTGTCTCCAGTCTGAGGGTTATTCTGGGGTCACAGTTCGAGGGGCAGTGGTTTTCCTGCCTCTCAGGAATTAAAAAACACCACAGCAAAACAAGAACATCATAGAATATTTTCTCACTTGCATCGGGGTCAGCTGATCCAAGTTGCAGTTACATGTTCATTATTCGAAATATTTTATTTCAGTCTGCCCTTTTCACAGAAGTTGGTTTGGAAGACAAACAGAATGTAGCATTTTTAAAAACTATGGTGACCAAATCAAGCTTTTTTTTTCCAATTGCTGTTCAAGATTAGAGAGAAATCAAGACCTTTTTTCTGATCCAGACTTCTGTTTTTGACAAAATTGGCACTAAGTCTCTAGGAAAGCATCCCAAACAGATTTAACATAACCCCCTTCAAGTTTTACTTTTGTCTTTCATGATATTACTTCTGGGAGAAAACATAATCTTTATTCATAACTATTTGTTCTTGATTTCATATTTTACTGTGACTCAAATTCCTTTTCATGTTAAGACAGGGAGTTCTAAAATATGAGCCCATTATTTACAAATACGTAGAACAGAATGGGGAACACAGAATTTGTTACACTTCATGCCAGGAATTGAACTTATCCTTGCATGTCCTTTATTTACAGCGAAATAATTCCATTACACTACTAAGAGATTTGGAGTTTGCATGGAAGAGCTCTTTGTCTCCAAGACTGACAACTTCAATCTCCTGACCTACTTTTGAAGAGGATTGATTTGGACCATAAACTGCCTGTCAAAGATTTTTTAAATGACCCATCCTGTCTATCCGCTCGGCTCTTGAATTCATTCCTCAGAAGTTCAAAAGGGTTCAAATAAAACTGACAAACCCAATACCCTGAGGATATTCTGACTGGTAATTTTGTGTCTAAGGTGTTTACTTGGGGATAAATCAACTGGACTAGGCCAAAGAATTTAAGTTCAACCAGATTGCTTTTCAAAATAACTCCCTTTGGCTGATCAGTGCTTGTCTTGTATACCTGATCCTTAAATACTCTGACATTTTTCCTGGATTTGCCTCATGAATGCCCACTCCAAAGGAACACAGGCATAAAAACCCCCACCACGGATAGGCAGCACCCCTGCAAAGACCTGGGTGTCCCCATATGCTTTAGTCTACTGACAGAAAAGTTCTGCCAAAATCCATGTTGAAAAACAAGTCGTCTAAAAGATAATTTATATTTCCCTGCGAGAAACAAAAATAGAACAGGATATTTCAGGGAATTACTATATTAAAAATTACTAAATAGTGACAAAATCAACACTAAAAAAACAAGTGGTCTAAAAGATAACTTCATTAGGATAAAATTTTAAAAAGGGTTATCTGTGGAAATTACTGGTTTGGAACAATTCCATTGACTTGAACCAAGAGTTAACTAATTTTCAGGTTGCAACAGGAACCACAGCAAGGTGGGAGAAGATGGGCTGTATCGTGGAGGAAAAAACTGCAGGACTGCAGCTTTTGGAGCAGCATTGTTGCAATTATTCTACATCCATATGGAGCACAGGGGCAGCCAAGTCCTCATCATTCAAATGCTGCACCGCAGCTGGCAACCTCAGCTGACAGCTCCAAAACTGCCCTGCACACGTAGTTCTTCCCTCTCTGGTAGGACACAGCGTGACAGCCCTTTGAAACAGCCACTGTCCTCACATGATCTCTGTGCCTTCAGCCTCCGACAAAGCGCAGGACCGCAAACTGCAGCGCCCGAATCCCTGTCTGTAAGAACCTTTTTAATCCAATGCCACGTTTAAAGACAAAACTCTGCCCTAAAGAAGCACCCAGCTGCCTCTCTCTCTCTTTTCACTACTTCTTCCTAATGTCTTTCTCTGAGTGTAACGTTGCTCTAAGGGTCCATCCAGCCCTGCTGTATGAAGTGTGGCTGCACACACTCATGAACCTGAACCATTTCCAGGGGCTTACACAGCCCTGCAGGAGCCTGAAAGGAGCCTCTGCCTGGATTCCCACTTTTCCTTCCTTGCTTTGGGGCAGAAGGAAACTTTACAGCCGTCTTTGAGGAGCCTGATGGCCACAGCCAGGTTCTGTCTCACTGACAATGACTTATTACTGGGAGCTATTTGCTGCTGTTCAGGCAGGATTTTGGACAATTTCATCCTTTTTTTTCCCCTTTTTCCTCTGAAATTGGTGCCTGCATTATTCATCAGGAACCACACTACCTTGGAGCTTCTAGCTTTTGATTTGGCTGTTCAGACCACAAATTACTGTCAAGGACAAAATCTGCTGCTCAGAGCCAGAACTCGTCCTCTGGTCACTGTTCAGCTGCACTGCCTTACCCCTATTCAAGTGGTCTTTGACCCAAATGGCAAAAAGCTGACATCCTTGACGCCTTCCTGCCTGGGTGTCAGGGGTGGGAATGGGATCCTTTCATTTGTGTTACACAGCGATCTTCTGCAAGAGGACTGCAGAAAAACAGGGCTCATCTTTAATCACTGGGCTACACTGCATGAGGTCAGAAACATCTCCTCGATAATTAAAACAATAAACTTGAATATCAGTGACCAGTAGAGACCAAAATGGACAAGAATTATCAAATAATATACCAAATGCTTAGTATCTCACAAAATCAAATAGAAAAAGAGCACTGCGGGGCTTTTTACAGAGCTGTGCATGTGCTGAACTTGGTTCACGAGAACAGTGTCGCTGCTGTGAATGGGACTGTCTGGTTAAGCACACGCACAAGTCTCCCCAAATCCTTGTCAGACACGTTCCTTGGGGCATTAGTACTGAATGCTGCCTTTTAAATGACAGTCTCTCCACATTTCAGAAATGAAATACCCAGTTACAGAACCTGACATTTCAAAAATCAGAAAGCAGACGAGATAGTTACTACATCAATAGGTTTCAAACATATAGAGTGAAAACCACGAGTACTTTTCCCCCCCTCTATTTAAAGTGTATAAATATTTGGTATTTTATCTGTCTCAGAAATATGCAGCTTGGCTCAAATGCTATGCAGACAAATGTGAGTAGCCCCAAGAAGTTGCTCCCCAGCCTGTGGGAGATGCAGATGAGCGGCAGGCCGCTTATCACGGGGGGAATTAACTCAGGTAGGTGCCCCTGACTCCGGGGGTCACCCGCTCCCCTGCCCCTCTCACATTTATCACTGGACACACTTTGCAATTCATGAGTTGAGATGCCTATTCTGATGTGTCAGCGAGAAAATCCTCTGGTGAGAAGCCAGAACGTGCTTGTCTTTCTATGAAACTGGCAGGAAGAGGAATAAATTCCGCAGCTTATCTTGGCACGAGAGCCCTGGGCTGTACTGGCAAGAGATTCCTGCCAGTGAACTGCAGCCCCGGTCTCACACATCTCATCTGCTGCACGGCTGGCACAGCAGCAGGATGGGTCCCATCCAAACCCAACACCAAACCCCTAATTCTCCCAGAGTGTTTGGAAAGAGCTGTAATCATCCCAGTGTACTATTCATCTTCCTGTGTGTTCGTTTCCCTATAGGCAACGTATGTCTCAGGTTTAAAATTACAGCCAGGGTGCTGCAGATATTTTTAACCACCAGATCTCGCTATATGTTAGCCAGAAGAAAAAAAAAAAAAAAAAAAAAGGGGAAAAAGTAACTCCCTGCGTTTCCAAAGTCTGCAGGCTGCATTATAGCTTCAGCTTAGTAATTACAAAGATTTATGTTCCATTCTGCCCCAAATCCAGAGCTCATTGTCCATTCAACTTACGCTGCTTTGACTTACAGTTCTCTGTATCCATTATCTTTAATAATAAAGAGCCGACTAAACTTAATGATTGAAGAGCAAGATGTGATTAGTAATAGGAATCTAATTTATGAGAAAACAAACCAGAGTATGGTTTTCATGTTTCATTAAAATTATCTTAAATGTACTCCTTAATGCTAATTGATCTCACAGAGGTGAGAAAATATTCTGTCCTGAATTAATGGGAGAAAATAATTCATCTTCTTTCTGGAGGGAACATTTAATATCATTCAGTATTTAGAGGGAGATGGCATCTCCACAGTCATTTCACCACTTCAGGTGGTGTTTCAGTGTGGGCACACATCTCAAATCTGTAAGATTTCCCACTGAACAGGGGAAAAAACTCAACAGAATAAACATACAACAAGATGCCATTATATAATGTTTTCTTTTCACAAAAGGTCCTTCCTATCTTTGCAAAATTACCCAAAGCTGAAAAACAGTGCTGATGAGCAAATACAGAGCAGCGTTTTTCCCTGAGTTTATCAAAGGAAAACTCTTTGATGACTCTGTTAATTTGCTGTGAGCAGGAGATTACTGAGACATTTGCAAGATAAAGTTCATCGCAGAATTTATTGAAAACAAAACAAAGCAGAAATCTATTTTTCCACTAAGTATTTTGCTTTTGTTTGTATTTCAGTAATTTTTTTCCCTCTTTTTGAATTATTCATATTCAGATATCAAATATTCTCACAAACCAGTGTGTGTAAGAAAAATGAGTCTTGAATGGCTTCATTTTTAACTCATTGTGCTTTATGCCCAGGATTATTATTATTATTATTAGCTGACCTTCTATTCAGTCTGTTTCTATGATCCATAAATAGAAATTGCCTAATGAGTATCTCAAGTGTTCGTCTGTCATTTTCATGGCAGTTTTTCTCATCCTACGTTTGTACAGATCTGATGACAACACCAATTAATACACAGCAATAGGTCTTTGCCCACTTCCTCGCAGATCCCTTCCATGAATACAACCTTCTCTATTCTGAGCTGGAATCTTGTATCTTTACACAGTTTGAGAAATATAAAGTGTTGTAATACCAACTGAAGGAACAATTTGGGAACTTCAGAAGTTGCTCCATGAGAAATGCCACAACTGCAGCAATAATTATTACATTTTCTGCTGAAACAGAAAAAACTTCCTCCTGTCTTGTTCTCACATCCTACTTGAACAGGATTTGCATGCTTGGTTTGCACAGCAGAGCAGGGGCAAATACACTCTGCAATGCACTCAATCCACAAATACCGATGGCAAAGAATGAAGGTAGAGAAGAACAAAGGAAGAGACACAGAGTTTCTGTCACTGCCTACAGGGTATGTTATGGACACAATAATACATATTCCATGAGGAATCAGCAGGGAGTTCTGGGGGCAGGGAGGCAGATTCCTTCTAGAGGAAGAATAAATATATTACACTTCTATACAGTTCTTGTATTTCTCTCTTCTTGTGTTTCTCCCACGGCACTTTCCCCCCATTTCCTTTGAATGTGACTTCAGGTACACGCCAGGACTTTTGTAAGCAAGCTGACAAAAGAAGCCCAACAAAACTGACCCTGAGCTCCCTGTTTACTGGGTCACAAAGCACAGTGTGCAGCACTGCAGCCTTGCAGACCCAGACCATCAGCTGCTGAAACCACCACCACCTCATCTAGCTGCCTGCGTGTTGGCTGACCTCGGCCCACGTCCGTTAGCTGCACTGGGATGACTCTGTCATTTCAGATGCCAAGGAAGGGATCAGGGTGATATTTTTGGTCAGAAGATAATAGATGTGTCAGTGAACGCTTTATTGCCACATCACCCCTTACCTTCTATTTTGATTTTACCCTGGCTTTCATTTTTCTTACACCATCCACATCACCACTTTGCCCGAATTCAAGAGAGAGCAAGGAAAAGCCTGCTTACCGTTCTGGAATCCCAGAGAGACAAAGTCTTGTCAGCAGAGCTCGTGAGGACAGTGCTGGAGAAGGGAAGGAACTCGATGCTGTTGACGGAATCTTTATGGCCACGCAAGGTGTATCTGCATCTCTCACTGCAAAAGAAAACAACAGAAACACAGCCATTCAGAGTAATAAAAACACTAGATAAGTTTAGGTAAATCCCCAGAACAACTGAACATTGACAGCCATTCATCACCCAAGCACTACACCGCAGAGGCAACAAGAAAACCCAATCAGTTGGTGTTTGCTTCCCAGTAATGAAGGCTGTAGTGAAAGGCAAAAAGAAATGAAGAAGCAGCTTTTAAAAGATTCAGTCCTAAGGAGCCACAATGAAAGCACCATTTGATGTTTCCTGGGTGCATCCTCAAAAACCCCGCTGATGCAGAGTTTAAAGGGAATGTGGATGAAAAGGTAGGATAGGGACAGTACCATTTCTTCTTCAAAGATATCACGTTCCTGAGAAACTTATGGACTGTGCCAACATGCTCCCTGAAGAAAGCCAGAGAGTGCTGGCAATCCTGCTTTTCTCTCAAGGTCTTCACAAAGGTTTCTAGAAACTCAGTGATGCCTGGGAGGGTAAAGTCTTGTCACTGTGGACACACCCAGGAGCCCTTTTCCCTGAACAAGGGGTCTCTTACCATGGATCAAGCACACCAGAAGCCATTGTAAGCTCTCTGTTCCTAAAGCAGATGTGAGGGAACAGAGCTGTACCCCAAGAGTCAGGTACTTACCAGGAACTGACAACAGCTCAGATGGAACTGCTCTGTGAAATGGTTCTGAAAGTTCTTTCTAGGCTGAAGACACCCAACTACTGCACCTTCTCCCGGTCCATCAGCTAGGAAGCAATACCCTAGAGCTTTTTGCTTGCTTTCTTACCTTTTTGTTTTGTTTTCTTTTAATGACCTAATTTCTCAAACAACACCCTTGATCCTTCTCAGTTGAGAGTATGAAGCTGATACATGTGGAACACAAGATGGGAAGCTTCTCCCATCGTAAGCAACAGACACTCAACCACAATGACACCGCTGGGGACAATCTATTCTCTCACAAAACGGCCTATGATCTTGTGAAAGCTTTTTGGGTTTGGTTTTGTTTTCTCTGCGCACACCAGAGTAGAACATTCCTTAAACTGGAGTCCAAGGGAAGAGAAGGAAGAGCCCAAGGATGCCTTACCAGGACAACACAGAAGGCAACAAGCAAATCTGGGATTATTTAAACTGAGCAGAACGGCAAAGGCTTAACGCCTACAGAAGCAGGTCAAGAGGGGAGGCAGTTGATATTGAACTGGTATTAATCAGTCACTATGGCTGCACCCAAGAGTTGCCCACACTGATTCAGGTCTCACTCCATGATTTCCTTATATACATGTGAAAATAAATGTGCAGTGTCTGTATTATATCCTGTGCACATACTGTGGAAAAAACTAATCAATGTAAAGTCAGTAGCAGTTCTAGCCTCTTTGTTCAGCTGAGACAAAAATAGGAGGAAAAAATTAAAGCCAACAACTCATCGTAAATTATTGCGGCTTTCAGTGAGAGCTCAGAATTTTATTCCCTGCTCGTGTGATTGTGACAGTAGAAACACACCTCCCCTGAGCTGGCTGCTGAATATATCATTGGGGCTTGCAAATTAGATTACTGGGTGGCTCTTAACAGAGAAATTTCTTACCAAATTTATTAAGGAAGCTGTCAGAAGGGAGGAATTAAAGATGTGATTTTTTTTTTTTTCTGCCTGTGTGTCACCAGAAGACTCTCGGAGCTCTTGCAGGTTCTGCATCAACAGCACAGATGAGTTTCTAGAGATCAGCTGCAGGCCAGGAGAGCTGCAGGGTTTGGATGGACACCATCCTGATCTCTGGTGTAACACAGACCCTTCTCAGAGCTGCTTTAGTGCTTTCCCATTTCCCAGACTGGAAGCAGACGCTGTGCTGAGCTGAACACCAAGCCTGTCCCCGCAGAAGGGAGGACAGGAGGGAGATAAGAACCTTCTGAGCAGAAATATTATCCAGGATATAGATTTCAAAGAAGTATTAGATTCCACTGGTATCACTGCACAGAATCTATGTTTTTCTATTATAGATAATACATTATACTATCCAGTGTTATCTGCTATACAGCCTACATGTGTTATTTTATCACAGGGACTCATTTTAAACTCGTCATAAAGTATTGTGGCTGTTAGTGCTCCGTGCACAAGATATCTGATATTCACGATCACTTGATATATGACAATAAAGTTACTTCAATAAAGTAATTTTTTTTTGTTGTTTCCCAGACTCGTGGCAATGCTTTACACCAGAGAATATGCCTTTTTCATCTCAGCCCTTACACTTTTATTTGTGTATAGGTATGCCGTTTTTCAAAGGTGCCCCATGATTTCCTGCTTGCCTCTTACACTGTAAAAACTCTGAGCTGCTGAACAGTTTCTGACAAGGAAAATCCTGCTGCGTTTTTTTTGGGCACTTACTAGTTTTGAAAACAGCTTTACATACCCCAGTGTGACAGTTGTTCCACTAGAACCAAAGTGGGGTATTTTCCTGCAATAAAAGCATGCAGTTATGTCCTCTTCAAAGGCTGGGGGAGAGCAGCGGCTTCAACCTGCCTGAGAGGGCTTGGGGTGAAGGAGCACAGGAAAAGGAAAGAGGGGAAAGGGAAGCAGAATATTTTGTTTGTGAGGCACTGGTGTGAGAGATGGACCGTCCCAGGCAGCCAGGCTGCAAGAACAGCCTTGTGAGAGATTAATTAGATGCCAAAGCAGGAAGGCCCATTCAGAATCCCAGAGCAAGGTGAAAATGGACTAAAGTGATGGACCATGACAGCAGCAAAAGAGAAGGAAATGATTTGCACTTTTCCATCAGGAACATAAATGCCCAGACCTGATGCAGCTGCCTGCCTCTCTCCTTGCACTTCCATATCACTGCGTACTGATGAGCGAGCTCTGGCTCTCAAGATTTAATTTACCACTCCGCTAACTGACTGACTGAATATTTCTAAGAACTTTCCTCCAACTGCTACATAAAATAAACTCATCTTTCCTTCCAGCTGAGATATAATTTCAGCAAGACTAGTTTGTATACCAGCTATCTTCTGGTCAGATAGGCCAACAGTTTATTTACATGTTCTTTTTCCATAAAAACAAGTTGATAGGAAGGGGAGAGTATCACCCTGATTTTCATGGGAGCTCATGTTTCTATCCAATGGTTCAAGTTTATCTACACTAAAATAAATCTGCAGCAACATTCACTAAGTTTTTTTTTTTTTCCACTGTGAACACACAGCCTCCTGGATATAAAGCTCACCATCTCTGAACATGCCAGTTCAGAAGACAGAGGGAATCAGCCATGAATAGCAGCTTAGGCATTTGCAGCACTCTTGTTGCCTTTATCCACTGACAGAGTCTCTGAATAAATGGTGCCACAGTAGAAATACTGTTCAGTAGTTCAGTATTTTGCAGATTTTATTCTGAACCTCACCTCCAACGTTCATCCTGTGTTATTACTACTTTTTCAACATAAAATATGAGCTAACACCACGTTTTCTTGGCTCACGATTAATTATCTTCAATGTTCTCTTTTCTCTACAAAGTAAATTCCCTTCCCTTAAATCCAGGTGAGGCAATTATGTCCATCAATAAATCAGCCTTCACTCTACCTCACCAGGTTTGGATTTGTCTTCTCAAACGTGGCTGGATGCTTCTAAAGAAGCACACCTATTCCATCAACGCTGGCATTTCAGTTTAATCACACCATTACTGGTATCACCGGCAAATTTTAACTTCGCTCAGTTTTTAGAGACTTGTGTTTTGAAAATCACATTGCAGAATGGTTCATTCAAATTCCAAAGGGCTTTCAGTAAAACTGCATTGAAAACAGCAGATATGAAACACTTCCACTCACAGAAGACTCCGCTGGATATGACCAGGCTGCCATCTCTCCTCTAATGCACAACAGCAGCCAAAAAATGCACCAGCTAAATATTCCATCAGCTGCACAGGAATTGAAAAGAATATACAGATAGTGGGTGGATTCCTCTTCCCCTGCATCCTTTCCTGGCTGCACAGGGGAGTTAAAACTCAGGAAGGACATCAAGCTGGCACACCCTGATGGGAACACTCCCCAGCTGCCTGGTACCTATTCACTGCTCCAGGTCACCCAGGGCCCAACCTGCACAGGTCAGCACTCACTTCCTGAGCCCACGTTGCCCATTCTTTTGCTATTTAGAAGTGTTTTAAAAAAACACCCAACATCCAGCATACACATGTTGGCACTCCTATGAAATCAGGACAGGCTCTGCCTCCTTTCCTCTTTTTTTTTTTTTTTTCTTTTTGATTTCTTAAAGCATGTGGTTTATAGGTTCAGCTTTGCTGGAAAAATTGGGGGAGTGGAGGGTGATGCCATTTTAGTGATTAGTTAGGTAGTCATAATTACTTCTTTTATTGCTGTGCCATATTAAATCTCAGTTCAAGCATAGTAATTAAAAGCACCTATACAGCCAATCGAAATTAATGAGATTTTAAGCATGTTCTTTGGAGTCAGTGCCTCTACCAACCATCTTTTCACATGCCTTCCAGAGGAATTCATTAAATGCACAGGTACTCCCAAACTGTACTATCTTCCCCCAACAACTGCTTTTCAAACCAGCCCTCAGAACAAAGACTGAACCAAACTCTCCTGTCTGTTGAATAACACTCTTCTGTGTGAGCTGCAATCACCAGCAGGGAAATTGCCACAGAAAATTACACCAGAGGGTCACCTGTGATGAAGGTGGACACAGCACTTCTGAGGAAGTTTTGTAAGGACACACCACAACCTGTCTCCAACCCTGTAATATAACTGTAACAGTTAAAAGGAGAGTATTTTTAACAAAAACAAATATCCTATCACTTTCCCATTATATGGCTTTATCTCTGAATTGTGTTTAAATTAGGCATAGAACTTTCCCAGCCAAGATCAATGGCCAAGCATAGCAAATGGGTTGGCTTAAGACATTAAAATGCCAGTTTGGTTTATGCTGTTATAAATGCATCCTATCATGTCTTTACATTTTATGACCTCTATTTTATTTCTAGGTAGCTTCACATATGACACATCCAATTATTCATGTCAAGAATGTAAAACTACCAGTATTTCAGTAAAAAGTGCCCACCATCATTTATGACAGTGGTTTGGTTTTTTTTTTTTTTCTTGACCCATTATTTCAGTAAATGTAACACATTTTCTAAGACATTGACGTGTGAGGGCACTTCCTCTGAAAAGATAC
The DNA here is from genome assembly GCF_003031625.1 of Empidonax traillii. Lineage (NCBI taxonomy): Eukaryota > Metazoa > Chordata > Aves > Passeriformes > Tyrannidae > Empidonax > Empidonax traillii. The sequence goes on from NW_020955477.1 coordinate 894,113, forward strand.
ATGACAGCATGATTCTGTCAATACGAAACACTTTGTTCAACTATTACTTATCTTCAATAAAATGGAGCTCCCTTCAAATCGTGAACATTCATTTGTGCCCTCTTTCAAACCAGTGTTCGACACTCTGGGGAATGCACTGCTAAAGGAGATGTTACCACTGTTTTTGTGGCATTGTAAACATTTCTTTTCCAGTATTTAGAAATGCTTCGAGAGAAAACACAAAATTAATCCTTCTTTGTGTTACTCATCTTCATACTCAGCACTGGTGGAACATTTTAATCTCTGGAGTCTGGGTGCTCCACAAAACAAGGAGCAGCCCCCAGTTTAAGAGAAGCCGTAAGTCAGGGTCTCTCTAGCAAGGGTCAGTTTGCAGTTACTCCCGAGTTTTCCATTCAGGTGAAACTGCTTTATACTGCCGGTTTCAGGCACTTTGAATTGTTACACTTTTCAAATTCACAGTGATCAGAAGCAGGATTAATATTAAACTCTCCTGCCGTCACTCCCATCAGAGGCTGCTTTGAGCTGGGCTGTGTAGGGCTGGCTGAATCCCACAGGCGTGGTGTGCACGTCCCACTCCCACTGAAAGCAACACGAGGTTTGCCACTGATGTCAGCAGGAGCAGGATTAGATCCAGGTTTATCACCACAGGAGCCTGACAGCTCACACTTTTGGTCTGGTGCACAGTAAATTGAGCATGTAAAAGGAAACTGAGCTCTGAAGTGGCACAGCCTTAACTGGGAAGTTCAAGGGTGCAGTTCTTCCCCTTCCTCTGCCCTTTTCTTCTTCCTTCTGCCAAAAGCAAAGCAAAGGCTTCCCAACCAGGAAGGGTTAGCCAAGAAAAAAAGAACCCCAAACACAACAGAAATGTTTTACTAATATTTTCTAGAGATACAAACACACACTGCTCATCTGACTCAGCAAGTCTGTAAATCTGCAATAAAATCCCATTACATCCTTTTCTTAGACCTCATTTAAAAAGAAGAGAACTTAGCAGTCCTACTGTTGGAACACAAAGGTTCTGAAAGGCACCAAATTGTGTCTTTTCATTGAAAGGATGTAAGTCAACGTCAACAATTACATTTTTGTCTTAAAAAACCAAAAAGGTAAGTTTTGAAAGGCTGCAGCAGTTTCTTTTTCGGAGTCCAGATTTCTCCTCTGAGATCTAGCAACCTTCTTTCTCCCTTACTTTTCGGGGGCTGAACTGAGCATGGCAGCTTTCCTTTAACACCAATTAATTAGACTCAACTCCATCACCAGCCCTGCTTCAGCTCCTGCTGAAACCAGGAATAAAGACTACAGAGATCAGGTAGGTGAACAGATTCCACCCTGCTGCAAGAGGGGACTGCAGCCCAAATCCTCTCCTGGCTCTGCTGGTATAAGGAGCACGTTGCAGTGCAGGCCAGGCTTTGTGCTCACACAGGATGCCTCTCCTCCTTCAGGTAGCCCCCCAGCCTGACCCAAATTTGTCTGACATACTGCAAGCTCCCACTTCCAGCAAAACTCGAAGAGAAAACAAAGGCAGCACCTGAGCTCGACTGGCCCTTAACCGTGGATCTCGTCTGATGAGGTCTGAGCACACTGAGCCCTCCCCCAGTCCCACACATTTTGGGGTTCAATCCTGTAGGCACCACAGAAGTGTTCAGATCTGCCCACAGCAGGGAACTGGGCCAAAAGCAAGTCCACCAGTGTGCCCACAGGCTTGTGGATACCCTCTCCTCCCACTCCCAACTCTCCTATTCCCTGGCATCCCCTCCACAGCGGTGGCACAGCCTCTCCCCCACTGCCCCATCTGTGTGCTGCTAACAAGCTCCTCTGTCAACAGCAACACCCAAACAGAAGAGGAAAGCTATTTTCTTGTGTTGGAAATTTATTTCATCTCCAGGGACCTTGCCTCCTTACATATTTTGCTGTTCTAAAAATTACTTTGTCCTATTTCTATAACTTGAAACAGCCTCTTTGGCAAATAATACACAGAAAGGGAAAATTGAATGTACCTGAGAACAAAAAAAGTACAAAAAAAGCACATGCAGAACAGAAAAAGAGGGCAACGCATTACATTAAATGAAGCCTGATAGCTTGAACTTCGGATTCAGCGAGGTCTAATAGTGAGGGACATTTGGACAAAATTCCCCTAATAAATTTATAATTAACCATCAGAAAGCAATGCTCCAGTCAGACTTCTATTCTGTGGCGAAATTAGATAACAGCCAAATAATCACAGTCCTTGAAAGAGCATTCTGTGGATGCAGGAGAAAGAGGCCGCAAAACTTCACGCCTTACCACGGGGATTAAAATGCTTATTTGCCTCAATTCCTCGTAATTTATGTAACAGAATAGGCATTCCTGGAAAACTAGCCAACTATAACACGGTGTTTATTTTTCTGGCAGAGCTGGGCGTGTCGAAGCAGCAGCTGTGCGTTTACTGAGCGTGGGGAAACTTGCAGGGAGACACTGAGCACAGCACTGAGGAGAGAAACCTCTCGGACAAAAAGGCACCAGGGCAAGGATTTCAGGCCACGCTGGCTGCTGGGGTGGTGAGCACAGACACCAGCCTGGAAAATGCTGAGAACCTGCCTGTTCTACCAACACTTACTGAACATGCATAAAGCGCACCCAGATAGTCACGGGCTGGGTTTTACAGAACAAAAGACTCTCCCCGGTGCCACGTTTGGAGACAAAACAGAAATACAATCAATTCCCCTTCGTTGTTCAATCACCACTCCAACCCAGGATCAATTCTGAAAACCACTGAGAATAATAAATGTGATTGACAATAGCTTTATGTTTTTTATGAGCAAAAAGCGCAAATTACTGAATTAATAATATCGTACTTAAGTCTTTCATTAGAAGGTGTGAAAACTGTTTGTCGATAATCTCTCCTTTTTTATTGGCTTGCAACATGAATAATGAATCTACTCATTATTACATGGAAAATTCAGCCTATTAACATCTTACATTTCTTTGAGCAAAGTGTTGTGTAAGAAGTATTATTATTTTTATTATTTTCTGCTTCCAGATAAAGGGGTTTTGCTGTGAAGCCTAATTTTTTTAAAAAGGAAAGATAAAACGATAAGACATAAAATCTCTACTTAAGAATGGCTTACGGTCTTTTTGCTCTAAGTTCCCCTGTTAGCATTATGATTTTGGATCAATATAATTGCACCAATCTAATCCCAGAGCGCACCCAAAATAAATGTCATTGGCTGAGAAGGAAAAGTATCCATGATTACAAGACAATTTTTACAGCAGTATAGTGGCACTGTGGAATCCCTTAAAGGTGAGGCTGGAACGAAGCACATCTTTAAATGTAAGGATAAATGTTCAGCTGAACCAGGACCAGAAGATACACCACTTTGCCAAACTTAGCCTAAAAATAGCAACAGAAACGAGTACTTCCACAGGTGTCTCAGAGACACCAAGTGATGGTCCTGAGCTGAAACAACCACATTTCCATGTGTGGCTGTTCTGGAGTTTTCCAGGACAGCACATACATTTTCACACCACACTGCAATATGTTCCTCATCCCCTTCTCCTGTGTAGGCTCGGCTGAACCCTGTACCTTGTCAAGGTATCTTTAGAATCTCACTAGTCAACACCTAATTGTTGGCAGCACAGGGCATTTTTCAGCTGGTGGCAACAGCTGCTGCAAAAGCTCACTTTCCATTGAAATTGGGCTCTAAATCAATTTTGGTAATTTATTTCAGCTATTTTAGTTTGAACAGAAGCCTGTTACTTGCAGTCCACATTTTTCAGAAGTGAGAAGCATTTTTATATGCTTCAAATTTGGATTATTTTTTCGTTTGAAAAAGATAATATTTTCCCAAGGTTAGAATTAGGTCAACAAAAATTATTTTGAAAGTCATGGAACCCGCAAGAAGATTCAGGCATTTATATCCAAAATGCAGATCTTGAGAGCCCTTTCTGAGGACTGTCTTGGTCAAACACTGACCAAGTCAAGGACAAGGCCTTGCTTTTAACTCTGTGTAAAAGAACAACACCTAGGCACGATCCACAGTCCTTTTATTCTGACTTACTGAGTAATCCTCTCTCACCCAGAAACGATAAATTTGTTAACAGTGCTCTAAGGAACTCAATTCAGTGGGCATTCCCAGAACATCTCTAACGTACTCTCATGGGATTTGGACCCCACAGAAGCTGCACTGGTACCCACTCCAAGCATGGTGCAGGAGCACAACCCCTACAGTCCTCGACCATATCTCAAAATCCAGGTTTAGTTCTTCCCTCTGCCTCAGGGAAGTCAACACCCACGTGTTAAACCATCTGTTCATGGATATGACTTCCTAATTTTATCATCAAGTCTGTCCACAGGCACAAAATAAATTCTATCAGCTGAAGAAAAGGCTTTGTGCAGACCAATGGTCCTGGCCCTCAGAGAGACGAGATGCAGAGCAGTCCCCCTCCAAGGTCAGCTCCTGTATTTCACAGTTATTGGCCAAAATGCCATTTCAGTCCTTTGGACAGGAACTAGAACACGATCTGCTCTTCATCTGAGATGCCTGTGCCCCCCTCTCAACCCACAGAAATCCATCCCAGAATTACTAGCAGCAGCTGAGGCACAGGGTGCACTGGGGATCAGAGGTGATGCTCACGTTTATTTTGTGACTGTAACCCTTGCTCAGCAGTTTCTGCAAATCAAGTTTCCATAAGGGATTTTTCTGTGGGACAGCGAAGACAGGAGCACCAGAAATCATTTATTGAAAACCACGGCCTTATTTTATTAAACAATTATCTGCTACCCCCTCAAGGCATATGGGGACGAGATAATCAGATCAGGGCAATCTCAGTAATAATAAAATAGATCCAAAGCATTTAAGCTGACATTAAACACTGCAGAGCGAGGAGGAGCGTGTTTTCTGCTCAGCAGTTCTGCAGCCAAATAAGCAAAGTCTCGCTCCCTGGTGACAGTGGGTTATCCTCAATTATCATATCAGCTGACATCAGCACTGAACTCATGTCCTGTTTTCACAGGCAAGATGGAGCTGCCATGATCTTATTATTTTGTCTTTTTTATTTATTTAATTATTATTTTTATTTATTATTTTCTTTTTTTTTTTTTATTGGAAAAACTTTACCTGTAAAACTACTGCCTTTTCAGGCTGCCCCTGAACAGCTCAGTCCAGATGTGTCAGTTCCTCCAAGGACATCCTGCTGTTGACTTTGAAAACTAACAGTACACATGTATTTTAATGGATCACTGTCAAGTGACTTGATTTTGTCTGTGTGTGTATTAATGCCTATGTTAGAACTACTTCTATTCAAACAGGTTATTGCACAGTTTTAGGCTTTTGCTGCTGAGATAAAATGTTGTCATTTAAAAAAATATTGCCATCTAAACTCAACATTCAGATCCCCTTGACAGTGCATTCCAACCACCCTGAAGAATTTCTCTGTAATTTCTTTCATTCTCTTCCTTTTCCTCATGATCATGTAATAAAGAATATGGCATTATATGCACAACTACTGACTGGTGAGACATAACATGGAAAATGAGACGTGTGACAGTGAAAAATAAACTTTGAAATATCTTTACACCAGAAGGCCAGATAAACTTACTGTCCTATATCTCAATGCACATTTGCTGTTGAATCTTGGTATCTTACTGTGAGGCTGATCTGATCTATTTCTTCTGAAAACTCACTGGCAATGTCATAAATAATTGCTTTTTATAGCATTTTAAGGCTGTAACAGTATATAACAGCACATTAAAAAATGCTGCTCCTGTAACACTAAAGCCTAAAATACCTTGCCAAAGCCCAAGTCCCATCCCATGGAGATCTATCACACCATATTCTCAAGAAATCTGCCTATTTAGGACAATTTCCAAACTTCCCTGACCACGCACAGTCTGAGATTCATATGATTTTTGGTTGCCTAAATCGGATTTTCCAAAGTGACAATGTGACCACTCCAACACATTTTCAGTCAACCCTTCAGGCACTTCTAAAGATCCAACTCTGTGTGTGTGTTAAAGGCAGAGAGCCCCCAAACATCTGCTGAGGTGAGAACTTTGGCACTTTACCTGGAGTTTACCAGGATCAGGGAGCAGCTGAAGAGGGGAAGGACACGACATGGCTCTCCCGGCCTTCTGCCTGCCAAGAGTGACGTTAAACTGCACGAGGCATGACCTGGGTCTGCACTGTTTAGAACGCAAACCCCTTGCCTTCCTTCAAAGAAAAAGCAACTGCTGGAAACCTATTGACAAAAGGGAAAAACTGAACAAGGACTGTGTAGGAGACTGGCAGAATAAATGTAGAGAACTCAACTACATCCACACAGTTTTTAGAAAGCTGACTTAAGTCAGCTATTAGCCCTCAAAAAACCCTCCTAAAACAAAACAAACCCAACGAAGCCCCTTTACTCCCCCAAAACTATAAACAAGAACCCCATCATTAGTTGACCTCAGAATCCATTTGCTGGTCTAGCTTTGAAGTGGTAACATTCTACACGGGATAGTAAAAGGAGTTCATAATCTAATTTCACCACCTTCTTAATTTATTTTCAGTAAGTTTTTTTTTAAATATTTTTAATATATTTCTTTTCTATCTTTAATCCCAACCCACCTGCAGGAAGGCTCCTGTGAGCAGCATGGGGAGCTCACGCTGTCCAAAGCACACGTAAAGGGGGTTCTGCCAGCTCTGCTCCCTGAGCATCCCATGGAGATGCACTGGGCCCCAAAACCATCTACACACCATGAACGATCCTACCAGAAGCTGCCTTGATGTTTTCTGATATAGAAAAGAAAATGCCTTTATCGAAGAAGTCAGATGAAGAACAACCTACGGTCTCAGATTCAAAAATGGAATGGCAAGTGAAGGTTGGAGACCTCTCCTTATTTACTACTGTACTGCAAACCAGGAACTTCAGTCCTCGTTATTTTTGAAATAAAAATCTTTTTTTTTTTGACTGAACAGTCAGCTGCAATAGTGCAGAGAACCACGAGAGCCTGGGCCAGGACTGTGTATTTTAAATTAGCATTATGCAATTACACAGAATATTAATGGATGGGTTTAATCTCCAGCATGCAGATTCACTGCATAAAATGTAGTGTTACTCTTGTCGTATGTTAGTTTATTTTCTTCCACTTTTTAAATTTACTGAAACTTCTTTAGGCCTATTAAATGAGCAAATCCTTTCTGAAAACACTACAACAAGGCTGAAACGCAATAAATATAAGCACTTTAATATTTAAGTGAGGAAAATGAATTTCGGTGTGTTTTCAAATTGGTTTTCTTCAGTGCAGAGTTTCTTTATTTGCCCAAATAAAATGGATTTGAGTGGGTGGCAGCTTTAAGGAGTTATGCAGCACTATTCAATGGCTTTGTGAACTTGGGAAGGTATTATGAATAATGGATTTGCTGTGCTCTTAAACACGGAGCCACAACAAAAACAGTATCATTCGAGGTTTTCTGACAAGCAGCTGCTGGAGTGTGGAATAAAAAGCCTGGCCTACTGACTGAAGCTACAGGTGCCTGTTTGTTGAGATCACTGTAGCTAACCATGGGACTGGAAATGTGTTTTCAGCAGGAAAACCCCTCAAACAAAGAATCCAAAGAGCTAAATTCCCAAGGATACCTCCCACCACTTTGATCTGCTATTTTCTTACAAGCCCGTTTTTACATTCTACACCACCCCCACTTCCCCCAAACAGAGCTGGGAAAGGGCTGGATTTCCCTTTGCCAACTGCTGCAGGGAAAGATTAACTCGAAACACATGCAAAAAATGTAAGAGTAGTGGTTTAGTTTCCTGCTTTTATAGATCTAAATATGTATCTCAAGGGGACAGAGTGTTTTGCTTTATTTAGTAATTAATTTAAAACGACTTTAATTTCATCAGCCAGTTACTCAATCTTAAGCATTAACGGAAACAATATCCAACCATTTGCAATATAAATAGACTTAAACAAAGCAAATTGGAGAAGTGTGCACCTCGATCCAGTGGAAATGAACCTGCCCTTCAGTCTGAGAGAACTCATTTGCTTCCCAAACCTGAAAATGCAAAAGCTGTTCAACCTCACACACGCAGGCACCTGAACTCATTCCACTCTGCTGAAGAGAACCTCAGTAATCAGGATCTCAAATTCAGGTCCCAAAATCCCAGCTGGTGTATTTGGTAACCAACATGTCAGTACTGGACAGGATTTTAATACCAGCACTGCAATTCCAAAAGTTGCGCCATCATCTTCTCTTGTTGATAAACACACATCAAGCAAGTCTACTGAAATCTTCACCTGCACCTAGCAAAGCTTAGTTTACACTGCTGCTGAAGGTGCTGGATATGTAACCAAAGTATTGTCTAGCCATGACTGATAACCTGATAGGGATCACTTAAAAGGCTGACAGAATTAGGTTTTCATCAATCTGCAGCGCCAGCTGCTACTTCCCACCTAGTACTGCACATTGTGTCCTTGTCAGACCCTTATCTTCATCTTAACCTGCCAAGCACACTAAGCTCAGGTCTGTATTGCTGTGAAACAAACTCTGATACTAAAAAAAAAAAAAAAAAATTAAAAAAAAGCTTCAAAAAGGGCTTTTAAAATGGCAGAACATAACTGCAGTAGATCACATACAGTATTTTTACTCTTTTCTTTGCATTTCAGAGGAGGGATACCAGTATAGCTTCAGCTCTGCTCACAGTGTGAAGCCAACTCACATGCCCTTTTTATGCAACAGAAACGCCCCAGGACCGTCTGCTCCCTATTAAATAATTCACAAATTTTGTTGACATTTTACTGCAGTCTCAATATTAAGATTCCATTATCTAGAATGTTTGTTTTGGTGACAGAAATAGGTTTGAAAGAGACACTGAAATATAAAGAAATTCATTGGTTTTGCATCAAGTGGATAATTCCAATACATATTTAATAGGTTTCCCACAGACACGCAGGCCTTTGCAGGCTCTGAGTTCAGTAAATAGATGCATAAAAATTGTCTTGCAGATGGCGAATTGACTCCTAGCTGGGAAAGATATTGGTCATCCTAGAACAAGGGTTTTGTGTGATGTGTCTCAATTCACACCAGAAAACCTACGCTGAATGTTGAAGTGCAGAAGGGAAAATGCCAACATTTTTGTTTTCTTCATCTTGATCTTCACCTCCATTAAGGCAAACCTGCCGTATTTTCACGAGAAGATTCAGCATGGATGTGTAAATAGTTCACAGACTTAACCACTTGTATCATGTGGATATGGGCTTTTTAGCTCTCAAAGTCTAAATCTGTCTCAATCCACACAGGGTACCAAAATAATTGTATCACATGTATGTGGTCCAACCATTTAGGGAAATTTAAGATTGAGGACAGAAATGAGCCCCAAGTTTTAGAAAACTGTCACAGAGGAAACCACTGCTGGGCTGGCAGCAGTATTTGTTCACGTTTTAAGGAGGTACCAACACAATTCAGCGTCTTCCAACTTCAGTAAAAGGCCCAGGGCACATCTTCTCTATGGAAGCAGTAATTGTTTAAGGGTTTGTGTTCATTTCCCAGATGAGGCTAACCAAAGATGAATGTAGTTTGCTGTAACAGGATACACAAGACAGATAACCAAAGTTACAGTGTTTGGGAGAGGGAAGAATCTCACAACACAAGGTTTTGTGTAATGTCTGAACACCTTAAAAAAAACCTCTTTTTTGAAAAAAGGAAGAGAAAAGAAAAACACCCGCCCAAAGCATCTCACACACACACATCTCTGGAGATTGCCTGGAACCAGGCAACAAGAATTCAAACCACAGGAGCTTACGTGTATCCAGGCATCCATTACAGCAGAGTTTTATTTTGCAATCAAATGACCAATTCATCTGATTTCAAACCAGAAGACATCAGCAGCTAAAAATAGCTCACCATTCAGGTGGATGTGCCTGTCAGAGTAGTGCTGCTTGTGAGTAGTAAGATGTGTTCTTGTTAATTCACTGGGGATACAAGCAGGGAACAACCTGCAATCACTTGTGCTGCGGCACACCGTGATTTTGGGTAACAGTGCTGCACCTGGACACGGATCACAGACTGTGTGTAACAGTTGCACTAACTGGTACTGACAGGACATGGTTGTGATGATGGAAATACATCATTTTAATGAACTGGTGTCTTCCCTGAGTTCTGTAATAACATTTGACAGCTCTCACTGCTGTCTGAATTCCTCGGTTGGTACAATCCGGTTGTGGTTTGGTTGACACTGTAAGACAGCATTTCTAGGAAAGCAGGTTAGGGAAAGGAAAGCCTGCCAGGAATGAGTGACTGCAGCACGAAGGGAAAAGAAGATAACGAGCCTGGATTTGGAGTGAAAAACTAGACTGTGACTTAAATTGTGCAGAATGTCTACACTGCTGATGCTCTGCATCTGAACACTGAATGTAGGACAGTGGAAACAGCCTGTCAAGATGTGAAGAACATTCTGCAGAAGCCACAGTTATAATCCCTGCACACTTGCAAATAAGACAAGGAATTCAACTTGCACATTGTCAAAGAGGGAGAAATCCAAGAGCTGAGACTCCTACATCACCCAGGATCCAAGTGGGCTGAGCTTTCTGCACCTGCCAGCTGGTGTGGCTGGGACTGGATGGAAGGAAGCGTAAGCATTACCTGCATCATTCCTCCTGCTCCTCAACTGGCTGTCAGGAGCTGTCAGGGAATCTGGGAGGCATTTTGACCAGTGAGGTAAACCAAGGAGAAAACTGTCCAGCTTCCAAGTCCCACTACCTCAGCACTTAAATAAAGCAACTGCTGTCCAGCAGGAATCTCTCAGGCAACTAAACATAACTTAGGGAATCTGTGCATCCCTGGGCTGACAGAGGACAACTAGAACAGAAAAAAACCCAATTGCATTTAATATGTTTTTTCTAAGCCATACTGGATGTTGAAATGATGGAAGCAAGGCAACTTCTGAGAAGGATAGGAAAAGGATGCATCCTTTCATGTAAATCAAGGGCAACTTTCTCCACTATCTTTCCATAAGAGAAGATGGAAATCTTAACGTAGATAGCAATTGTGGAGTTCAGGCAAGCCTACCAGAAACACTGCAGAACTCAGACATTTTAGAAAGTAGCTCCATTCACCACATTAGTTTTAAAAAAATAAAGTAGTAACCTGATTTTTCCTTCTCCCTCCATTAATCAAAATCTGTGCCGTGCAGCTCAAGATCAGTAGCAGAAACCAGAAAGCAAAGCACTTATATTTCTGTCTATTCAATGCTTTTGGAAACAAAGTCATAATATTCTTAGTATCAAAAAGAAAATTATCCCTCCAGCCACTAAGAAATTCAAATATGCTTGTTATGTACAGGCTAAATTGCCATGGACAGTTCCAGAAAAGCCACAGAAAACACGGATTTATCCAGACCTGCGGTCAAGAGCCACCAGTACAAACATTTCAGCAGAAGCTGCACAGCTCCCATCACGTTTAACAATGTGATTAATAATCACATAAACATCTGTTTCTCGTGGATCTATATTGCTACTGAAAATCCAAATCTGATTTTTTAAGGTTCCTCTTTTTCAGTATTTAGCTCTATTTTCCACTTAACTGAATAGCTACGCTTTGGATATAATTTTTTCCCTGATAATTCACATCTTCACATTGATTTTCACAATTGGCTCCCTGGGAATTACAACGACCAGGTTTTAGATTTTCCTGGTCCTGAAAAATGTGTTATGGAACCGCAGCATACTTATAAATGTGGAGACTTGGGCATGGGCCTCGCTTGGATTTGAGGGATTAATAGCAGCTTGTCTCTCCAGTACTCCTCAGAGGATTCCAAAGGGAATTCTCCTTTATCAAAATGGCAAGCACTTCCTGCTGTGCTGTCAGGAGACACATTACAAACTACCCAAAGATGGTCCTTCCACATTTCCTCCGAGTTCTTCTGCTTGCCTTCTAATTTCCTGGAGGACATTTGTCTTTTCTGAGAATAGATTAGCTTCCCTTTTACTGGAATCAATTAAACATGGTATCTGGCCAGCAGAGCTTGTGGCTTCTGTCCCACTGAGGAGGGAGTCAGACAAGTGTCACCTGGAAGGGGTGTTTGGACAAGGGCTGGTTACACCCCCTCATTCCGATCCCGAATGTGAAAGTACAGCTCCATTTTCCACTTGGACAATATTTATGAGTTCCTTCAAAGGAGATGTTACAGGACCCTGGTATGGATGCCTTTGGCGTGGTGAAAAATAACTACAAACCTGATAGTAAATATTTCATTTAAAAGCTGTCCATTGCGTAAGGGAAAAGGCAGGAAAAGAACCAGAGTAGGAATGTCAAGGGTGCCAGAGAAGCCAGGCTAAGCTCCAGCCTTTTCACACTGCTCTGATGGTACAAGGCAAATAGCTTGACTAGTCAGCTTGGCAGCTCAAGCAACTATAAATAATTACTTGATTGAGACTAAATAAAAAAAAAGAAATCCAGCCCAAACTACAACAGCACCTTAAAATAAACTTCATCACGTCTTGCACTCCACACGACCAAGATGTGTATTAAATTAAACATGCAGTACCATCACTGATGGTATCATTCCAGGGAAAGCCACAGCTGAGGAAGGGGCTTCCCATGAAAAAATTCCATCCCTCCCTGACTTCTTCAAAGTAAACATTAACCCTCTAAATTTCCCAAAATTAAAATGCTTCTTGTGACAAGAACTCAAACTATAAACAGCAGTTACCAAATGGAGAGAAGTTACTACAGAATTTTAATGGAGGTTTAAGAGAAAAGAAGGAATTATTCAATCAAACAAGGAATTAATGTCATATATATCTCACACTTTGGTGAAGGAGTGAAAATTCCAAGTCTTGCTGTAGAAAAGCAAGAAGCATCAACAATTATTTTTGTGTATGTAAATAAGAGGCTGCATTAATGCCTTACTAACAAGATACTATCTTAGGGGTTGTGCAGGATAATTAACAGTGATCATGAAAGATCTTTTAAAATCTGCACCTGAACAAATCCACTAATGGATACTAGTAATGACTGAAGACTGATGTAAATCTATATTTTAGAATTTTAAAATATAATTTGATTACGGGAGAAATTTCCAGGAACTACACAAAAATTGCCACGTTAAACGAAAAGGAAAACAAATAAGTGATGGATTATAAAACAGCAAACAGAAAGCAGCAACAGCTCCAAATCACAAACATTTCTTCACCCTGGGGTCTGTCACAGGACAGCACAATTGCATTTCTCTGTGGCCTAATTTCCTGTATTTTGCACTACTGAAAGAAAGCAGGCAAAAATGAAGAACTGGTCTAATGACTGTATAATGGATCAACTGGAGAAAAAAACCAATTCTAGATGTTCTGACTTTGCAGCAAATAATTTCTCAAGCTCCAAGCATAAATAACAGTGTTTGCATTTAACATACAGTGTACAGCATATGTTTGCAAAAGTAAGCAACCGCCTGTGTTTACATGAGATACACGATGCTCAGCTTGATTTGCATATCAGAGATCAGGCTGTAAATCTCTGATGATATTTACCACTGGATAATTGAAATTAATCCTGCCAAAATGACTTTGACAGTCCTGAATTTACAGCCTGAGAAAGCAGCCCTGGAGCTGCCTCTGCTGAGCGATGAACACGACTGGCTGTGTTTCTGGGGTTTTTATAATTTTTCTAAGCACAGCAGGTACATCAGTTACCTTCTTAGTTACCTTCCCTCTCTGCCCTCACCTCCCCAGTGTTATGTCATTTTCTTTTAATGTCCTTTAAAAGTGGCCAGTTCTCCGGGCAGAAAGCCTCGAGACATTCCAACACCACAACTCCGACTCCCTCCAATCCTTCAGTAACTTGGATCATGGTTGTGCCTCAGCCCCTGCCTGTGTCTTCAGGGCAGGAGGAAGGTGCTTGGATGTTTGTTTGTTTTCTGTTTTGTTACCTAAACTCAGATTGTCTCTTTAAATAGAAGGCACATAAGTTGCCCCGGAGAACAAAGTGGTTAACTACAGAGCTACCTGACATTATCCTCCTGTCAGGAATGTCTCTGCCTTGAGGTGTGATCGACACTTTCAACACACACAAAAGAAAAACATTTGTGAATGTTATCCATAGCGAAAGAAAATACTGTTAAAAAGACCAGAACTAGTTTCACCTTCTCAGAAAACAAATTTCAAATATTTAGTAGGCAGAATTTTCTTATCACTGGCAAAGAATTATGTAATTTATTAAACCTTTTCCAATTTGAGACATGTTGCATCTTGTGATGATTGTGAAAGTTGCACCTTGGGATCTGGTGCTAAAAGAAAGCAAACAGCCTCCCCAATTTCTTGATACCAAGTTTTCAACTACAGAGAATGCTGTATATTTTTCAAAAGCAACATTTATAGACAGAAAAGTATGTTTCTAATGCACAAAAGAGGCTTTTTTTTGAAGCCTGGAAATAAAAAGACAACTGCCACCCATTACAGAAATGGATGCACTTTTATTTGTAGCATTTATTTACAAGATAGCTCTTTCAGAAAGGTGGCAGTGATAGCTTTGATATTCATCTTGCTTTTCTCCCCCTACAACCTTCTGCTTTCCAGGACTATATGATTGGAAAGCAGGCATCCATCCAAATATGTAATATTAAGGAAGAAAGACAGCTCTCATTTATAAAATCTTAACTCCTTGTCAGTGGAAAGAATAAAGCCACTAGATTAACTGTGATCACTGATTATTTTCCTCCCACAAGTATGTTATCCTGTGCTCTGTCCCCTGTGCAGAGCTCGTGTCAGCTGGCAGACACCTGGAGAGGGAGAGCGCTGCAGATGACAACTGGATAAGCACATATTCTGTGGGGATGAGAAGGAAAATAACTTCCTCGGCATCACAAGCCCTTGGGGAAAGCTTGCTCCACCCTCCTGACCTGCTGCACACCCCCAGCCTGCAAGAGTCTGCAAGAGGCTGCACATTTACAGATGACGCAGCTGGTGTCATCTGTAAGGGAGAACTCCAGGCACGTAACAAATTTACAGGGGGACACCCTGGGAAACAGCTGGGATCAGTGTTCCAAACTCAGCCAATTAGCCTGGCAATTAGTACTGCAAAGCCAAAATTCACTGCAGGTTCTTTTGTAGAGCATCTCCATATATAAGCACCAGCAAATGCACAATCCAGTGGAAACCCTCATTAATCTGTCACTGGTTTTCCCTTATTTCCAAATCCCACCATATATTCTGCAGGGGCTGATTTTCACTGGAATTAGCCAATGTGGGCATAAGGCTGCTCTGGAGTCAGGTCTCCAGGCAGGATGTCTTAAGCCTGAAACAGCCTCGTTTTCTTGTCATCAAATCCCTTTTCCAGAAGCCCTTCAGGAGTATCTCATTTCCCCACCGTTCTCGTTCTGTACTAAGTGCATATCCCATGCACACTTCTCCAGCACATCCTACAGATTCATCTGAACAGGCCAGCTAAACAGAACTCAACTGGCAATGGACTGAGGCAGTGGAACATAACCCAATGCAGGATTTTACTGGCAGCAGGCTGAAAGCCCACCAGTGAGGGCTCCCAGTGAGGCGCTCTTATTCCCTGCTCTCAATACTCCTATTTTAATCAGACGGTGCCACGTTTTTCTGCCACCTCCTGCTGCCTTTAGCCACCCAGATTTCTGCATGACTTCAGGCTGTAATCATTCTAGGTCTGTAACTTGCCTTTCCCATCGTGGCTGTGTCCTTACTCCCCTCATGCAAATGCAAAATGCAGATCAGATAGACTGGGGGTAGAAGATGAGAGCTGCTGATGAGTGTGAGGGGGAGGCCTGGGTTGGCGGTGAAGGTTTGCTTTGACTCCTCTGACTACAAAAGCCTCCTTGGCAGAGAAGATATTTTAAAATGTCTAAACAAAACCTCTGTCTATGCAAATTCAAAACCATTCTGACATAAAATTAAAGCAATTCTTGCCATTATTTCTTAAAGGTCATGAATATGCCATAAAAGATGATCAAGGCATTAAATTCCTACAAGAGGTTAAGAGACATTAGATTTCTGGTGCTTCCATTTCTAAGGAAAACACCGACCATTAATTCTTATTATTGATAGTAAATGGTGGAAGCATCATCTGTTATCAGAACTGGCTGACAACTTCTGTTATAAAACCCACTTCTCAGCTGTCTTGACCTTTGCCAAACTTTACCTGGTTTGTCTGTGTTTTATAAAAGTTGAATGTTTGTTTCAAGCTTTCATTTTAAGTAACTGCTCTCAGCCAAAATAATCTGGAATAACTCATGAAGGGATAGATCTGTTATCCCATTTTGAATAGTATTTAATGCTTCCTCAATTCACAATCTCAAAAGCAAGACTGGAAATCTGATACTGACAGTTTTAATCAGTTCTCCAAAAAAGTCTGGGTGAATTAGAACAGTTTGGAAAATCTCAACTCAGGGCTCCCTGCAATTGCAGCAGACTAAGAAGGATTTAGGAAAAGAAAGGAAAGACGAAATTCTCCCTTGCTTTTCCTGTGAAGTTTCTTTGCTTGAAAGACTGTTTCATCTTGTGCAAATGCAAAGGAAAAAGAAGACCAATAGCAAATGGAAAAAACCATCAGGACTGGATAATAAAGTACCAGGGAAAAGACCCTGTAAGACTGGAAACTTCTCTGCCGCTGATGACATTCAGTTGTTAAAAATCAGACCTAGTACAGTACAGGGGTGTTGGTTACACCACTCCCAAGTAATTCGGGAGTTCAGAAGACACAAAAGCCATTCCATTTCTTTAAGGTGTAATTAATCAAAACTGAATATAACTGAAGAAAGTTCAGGAACTAATAATTAACTGGTAAGCAGGAATATACTAATACTCTAGAAGCACCTTCATAAAAATGCATTTGCCTGCATAACAAAAAGGTCCACGTCGATTTATTAATGAAGAGTGACCCTGCTGAAACACAGTGACTTTATATTTCCCCTTGGCCAACCTTAAAGTGTGTTGTATAGTCAGGAGCTAGAAATACTATGCAGAAAACTCACTCAAAGTTTTAGTCAGTTACTTATTTAAATGACATATTTAAGTTCCACAAAGCCCTTACCTTAAAAAAAACCAACACTGCAGAGTAACAGATGCCAAGTAAAAGCAAATATTTGTATTTTGGCACTATCTGAAATCCTTCCCATCTCCCTGTTTAGTACAGCCCTTATGAGGTAAACCACATCAAAGCCTGTTTTTTCCAGCACTCTCTTTAATTTATCTGCCTTCTCAAAGTAAACTCCACCAATCGATGCTAAATCGAGCTAAAACACAAACCAGTGGTTATTAAGCGAAGTTATCAATTACCCAACACAGACTCTCCAGTAACTCCCTACCTGTTGACGTCCCAGATTTTACTCGTGCTGTCCATGGAGGCAGAGGCCACAAAGTCCCCCTGGGAATGCCAGGAGCAGTCGTGGACAGCGCGGGCGTGTCCCCTCAGGGTCAGGATGCACCCGCGCCGGGAGAGGTCCCAGATCCGCACCGTGGTGTCCCCGCTCGATGTCACCAGCTGGGTGCCGCTGTCACAGGGAACAAAAAATAGCTGTTAGCAAGGATGTAGGTGAAGATGTTCTCAAGGCACACAGCAAAATAATTTAACTCTGTTTAGAAAGACAGGTTAAGCAGCAACTGATGTTGCATTACAATACATACAGACAAAAATCGTGTTTGAAAACATTCCTATTTTTACTTGACAGTTTTCTGACATCATAGATGAAGCAGTCACTTATTAAATATACTATCAAAAGACAAGAAAAGGAGATAGGAAGTAGCTATCTCCCACAGGAAAGTGAACACAGCTTCCAAAAATTACTTTCCTACTTTTTGTAGTCTATTTATCAACAGAGTTTATCAATAAAAGAACGTAAGCCCAGAGAACTGCTTTCAAAACAGAATAAGACAGATTCAGGGAAGAATATTTTCTTATTTCCCAAATTCATACCTTTCTGCATGTAAATTATTACAAGAAGCATCCCAGTTTTGTCTCTTCTACTCAGCATAAACACTTTTAACACATTCACTATCTCTCAGGGTCATAGATACGCCACATGAATGAAAAACACAGAGTTCAACTCAGACTTCTTGACCAAATCTTCAGCTAAGTACAATTCTGTTTCCTTTAAGCATGAACATATGGCTTCAGACTAAAAGTTCACCTGTAACATGTTCTATAACAACTAGCAGAAGATTCTTCATAAAAAGAAAATAATAAAAACAAGTATGTGGAGTGATACCCTTATTAAACTCTGCCAGCCCCAGCCTGTGGCTCAGGATTTCTTTGTGCTTAACAAGCATCCATGGAGGTTTTTTTCCCCCATGAGTAATTGATTTTTGAACACATGCAAACTTTTGGCACCCACAATCTCTTATGTCAACGAATTCCAGAATTTAATTATGCATTGTGTGAAAAGCTATTTTGGGGTCTTAAATACCTGACTCCATTTCACTCGATGCTTCTAATTCTAATACTGAGATTAAAAGTAAACACCTACTACACATTCACCATCTCTAACTGCGGTGCCAGCTGTGGTTTCAGGGCCCTGTTATATTTTACTGCAAAGCTGAAGATTCCTGCTCTGTCGACTCATTCCTCACACAGACACCATTCCAGCTCTTGGAGCACATTTACCATCTCTCTCAGCACCTTTTCAGCTGCAACTGAGGAAGCAGGTACCCAAGGAATGGATTTCCTGGTTTATTCTGTATTCTTTTAATTCAGTTAGGATTTTTGCCCCCCCCCCCCCCCCAAAGAAAGCGACCAGAGTGGCTCCAGGATTGCTTTCCTGAGTGCTAATAAATACTTTAGACTCCTTCTTATCTGTGGACAATTAGGGCCATTTTTTCTTATGTTCATCTGCACTGACTTTCATCTGCCACTTTACCATCAGGTCACCTGTTGAGACTGGAATCTTTTCCTGTAATTCTTCACTTGCTCCTTTTTACTGTCCTGGCTAATTGGCAACTCATTCACCTCATTCTTTTCCCCAAATTCCAAGATCATCTTAACTCAGATCCCTGCACAGATCCCCACGGGATTCAACGAATAATTTCTCCATTCTGAAAGTGACATTTTATTCCTGTCCTTTCACCAGTTTCTAAATTCACAAGATACATTTCCAGTTTATCCAGGACAGTTTTGCTTCCTGGGGAGTTTTTGTCAAACGACCTCCAGAAGAATTTACTGCAAATCCAAGTGTCCAAAATTCATGAATCTCCCTTGATCAAATGCTCAGCAAGCCCTTCCAAGAACTCCCAGGTGATTTCTGAGGCTTAACTTCCAAAGCCACACTGATACCCCCCAGGGCTTCACTGCAATAAATGTATCCATGAATCCTGTCATTTTGCTTCTTAATATGATTTCTATCAGCCTTCCCAATATAAAAGTTAGATCAATCCATCCAGAGTGCCTTCCTCCCAAACTCCTTTAAAATACTGAAAAAAAAGTTAATGCAGCCCTCCCAGGAACAATGGAGGTTTTCAATTGTGTTTAATAAACAAAAACAACAGCAACAACAAAACAACTCAGAAAAAAATACAGGTCAAAAATATTTAAACTGTAGGTTTCCAGACCAATTTCGGCTGTTATCTCAGCAACATCAGTAAGATGACCTTGCCTTTAGGATCCCATAAACTCTGGTTTTATTTGAATAATGGCAAAGGTGCTATCACAGGCAGCAGAAATCCTTCTCCCACATCCCTGGATATAAAACTGTGGGAAGTGAAAACAGCTCAGGGGTTGATTCTAAGCGCTACTGTAAAACCTGAAGCAAGAATATACTCTGAAATATTAGGTCACTGCTGCAGTTCATAAAAAAAAAAAAGAAAAAAGGGCAGGAAAAAAAAAAAAAAAGGAAAGAAGAAGGGGGGAAAAAAGGGTCTGGGACCTGTGGTGTCAAACCTGCTTTTTTATATTCTTCCCTTCCTCCTTTTCCAATAGATGTCCACCGAATTGCTTGGTAAAAGGAGCTACTAAGACAGCTTGAAATATGGGCATCATTTACCTGATAGATCTTAAGGGGGAACTTGACATTATGAAAGATCACCTACCGAAGTTTTTGACTATTTTTAACACCTATGGTTTAGACTGGTAATTTTTATGAAAATATCATTATAATCTTCATTAAGGCACTTACACCCCCATGCCTAAGACAAAGCTTTGAGAGATTAATCTCTCAAAAATTCTAACACTGCACAGGAATAATTCTGAAGCTTTTGTCACGTATCCCAGAGCACAAAGGTTTGAAGCCTGAGTAGGGGTTTGGGGGAGACCCTAATTTTGAAAAGCTGCTCGGAATAAATGTGCCTTTGTTAATGAAACACTTGCACTTCTAATAACTCAAGCTAGATCTCACTTCTGGAGACAGATAAAATTAGAGAAATGACAAATTATCATAGCCCTCATACATTTATGAAACGTGTAAGCTTAAAACAAATTCGGAGGCAGGTATAAAGTGGGACTGATGAAATCTGCAATTGATTCAGAGGCAAACATGTACTGCCACTGTTGAGAATCACAAGAAGAGATTTATAGCTTATACATTTTTTAATATATAATCCCCAAAATGCTACATGAAGAACTGGTACCTTGGGCTGAATTTCAAGAATACACCATCCAGGCAGTGATGAAAATCTTTCAGAAAACAGATATGAGCAGGCAGGTAGTTCAAATGGATTCAATTTGGCAATCTGCAGCAGGGGAAGGAGTTACAAATGAGGTTTAGCACTCCTTACAGATCAAAGGAGGAAAAAAGGGGGGGATTGAAAACAAAAGCACAGTTTGGACAGGAAAAAGGTTTTGAGGGATGGACTGATAGTGGAAGGAAGGGCAAAAACACTTGGGAAGAGCGGGCCCAGATGCCCCAACCCCTGCGACAGCAGCTCCTCACCAATCCCGGGGCACAGGGCAGCATCTCTTCAGCAAAGAAAGGGGAGCTGCACGGGCTGAGGATCTGCAGTTAAGCATGTAGGAATTAATGGCAGCTTTTCTGGGAAGCACCAACGGTGCTCAGGGGAATGATGGCTGTCAGAGCTGTTTTAGCACTGAGGAAATCCTCACCACACAGTCGTTTTCAAACCACATAATGAACCAAAAAAGTGCTGTGTCAAGCCAAGTCAGGCATCTAAATCAAAATTCTGCTAGGAGAAAAAAAATCCCATCTACTTAATAGCTGATCAATATTATATACTTTTTCTGATTTGAGGCCTTTTCTTGGTCCTGGGAGATAAAAGAAACACTCCAAATTCTGAGCTAATGTTTTGTTCCCCACAGCTCCAACAATTTTTTTTTTACAGTGCTTTTGTTCTGTTTAAGACCATGTTGGGGAGAAAAACAAATTTACCAGGAAAAGCAGTGGGTTTTAATGATTTAGGCTGGTTTAACAGTCTGTGGTACCCACACAGTCCTCTATTCCATGACTGATTTCCAAACAAAATGCATACTGATTTTTGTACTAAAAACATACGGAAATGTGACATCAGAAGCTCAGGCTTAATTACCAGCAGCTACATCCATAATCTCCACTTGAATTTAAGATTGATCACTAACAGGGAAAGCTCCAGCCAATCCTGTGCAGTGTGTGTATCTAACTCAGAGGAAAATAGACCACTCTAATTGTTTTTTAACAAACCAATCAAAGAACCAGACAACATATCAGGAGACAAGAAAAAGGTAAATCTCATCTTTTCTGTCACTTGAAACACATTCACACACATGCAAATAACTCTGCCATCTTTTAGAAATTTGGTGTTTTTGTAAAGAGAGTAACAGCACCTTTGTGTGCAGCGCTCTGTGGACTCCACCAGCTTGGTTTGTACAGTTTTGCTTGGTCTGTTTGGGTTTTTTTTTGTTTATACTTTCTAGCAGACCAAAGCACTATAAGGGATCAAACACAGATAGACCATTTTTTAAAAATACAAAATAAATAAAAAAGTTCTACCTTTCAACTGACTTGAGGTATTCCTAACTGATGCTGCAAACTGCCCTTCCAGAGACAATTAGAGCAGAAAAAACTTTGGAAACATTAATTCTGCATTCCATGAAAGGGGACGGAACATTAACTTCTTGAGCCTTAAATCCTTCCTCCCTCGTATTCTAAACACAAACACATTTCCTTTCTTTAGACATTCCTGCTTCTCCCAGCTTCACTGTTCTCACTACAAGATGCCCCTCCATTAACACTTCCCAAGTTGTAGACGTATCAATAATTAAAACTCATATTCAGCAACAACACGAGCCTTTGGCACAGAGTCAGTTCACAACATTTCAGGTGACTGATCACCTTTCTGGAATAGCAGGCAAATGAAGGCAACAGCTACCCCTATAGTGCTCCCCTGGAAATATATCAATTGTCACATCAGCAAAGGCAGCTTCAAATCTTGCCCCTGGCTCAAATATTTCCAGAGGATGGACTTAGATCTGAACCTTGACCAGGGGATTGCTCAGGTTACTCCTGAAGCTGCTGAGGAACATCACCTGCCAAGCAGGACCACATGCCCCATCCTTCAAAATCCACAAGGATTGTCATTTTGCCTCAGCCAGAATAAATGATCCAGCCACCTGTATCGTTAGATCCATTATAACCTCCAGAGAGGGAGATCCCACGCCCTCCCTGGGCAGCCTGTCCCAGTGCTCTGCCACCCTCAGCATATTCTGTGATATATAAACTATGTATTATAAATATAAAAATATATATTATATGTACATATTATTCATATAGGGCTGTGGACACAGCCAGTGTTCTGCACATAAACTGAGAGGCAGCTCCTTTCCTCAGACAACTTCAGGCTAAACCAAAGGGTGGCGGGCAAAGCCTCACACACCGTGCTGGTAAATAACTCACAGCAACACACTAAACCAAACACAACTTGTGTTCAAGTCTTGCCTCCTGAAAGAGCTGCAGCAACAAGCAGCATCTGACTGGAACTTAAACGACACAAGCATCAGCAACACAACAACGAATTTTAAACATACAGCCCAACATTACAGGATTAATGGTCTTTTGCCATGGCACTTGAAAAACACTTTAAAAATCAATATTCCAATTGCTTAATTGGAAAAAATAAGGTCTCTTCTATTTACCTCTATTCATGCAGTTATTCTAAAGCAAAATTCTAAAAGCTTCTATATTATTTGCAGTATCAGCACAGGTAAACCCTAAACACAGCAAAGTACAAGGCAAGAACTGCAAATACTGTTAAAGATTACTCTTTGACTTAGCATAAAATATCAGCAAAATTTAAGTAAAGATACAGAAAGGAAATGCCTGGAAAAACTGAACTATTCCACAAAAAAACAGACCTAATGAAGACTGAAGGCTTATGGAAGCATCTTTTGCCTCCTTGTTTCATATCATCGTAGCTGTTGACTAAATAAATACACCAGCAATTGACTGATCCTTTAGACTTCTCTCCTCGTTTTGCCAGAATTAAGCTGCAAGTTAAAAGTCTAAAGAGCTCGGAAGAGGGATAAGGAACAAGAAATTGGGGTGTGGGGAAATACATCCTTGTAAACTTCTCTTTTTCTTGGAAACAAGATTAAAAACAGTGGCCCAGACAGTTCCACTTAGAAAAGCATACACTTAGCAATGGAGTCCCACCTCTGGTTATGAGAGTTGTATTTAAACTCTCCCTTTTTCATTTGGTACTAAAAAAAATGCAAGGGATGGAATTCCCAAACACCTGCAGTCATTGTAACTCTGCTTTATTCTCCTGCTTTGCCACGGTGAATATTTGTCACAGCCCCTCGTTTTCTTCTCACCAGACAAAGTGAAAATTGGGCTGAATTTAAAAAATGTTGGGGTCAGCACATTATTAAAAAAATTCCCATTAAAATTGCTGAAAAGACAACGGGTGGGTTTTTCCCACACCAGGCAGGAGACTTGCACAGTTCCTCTATAAAAGATGATGTGGATCTGAGTCTCTGGGGGTACAAAGAAAGATGGGACAGAGCTCTGCAAGAGGAATACACCAAGGATTACATGGAAACTGCATCTGGCTCGAGATACTTGGAAATGAAAAGCAGAGTCCAGGAGGGTACTAAGAGACAAAACCTCAGATTTGCCTTTCCTATTCTTGGCCATTCCCAGGCATCCCCTGGTGCTGCTGGGGACAGGATGATGGTCCATCAAAATCTGGCAATGTGGAGCCACCCTTATGTGCTGAGTCTGTATTTGAGCAAAACACTCAGCAGCAAAGATTTTGTTTCTAACAGACTTTGTAACCTTGAAACAGGCCTGAGATATAGTTCACTATTTTGTTGCTGGAGTTCTGAGACTCATTAATTATTTACAGTGACACTTCTTATTAAAAACCCATAGTTCTTCTGGTGTCTACGGTTCATTTTGGGAGTTGCTGTAATTATCCTCATGGACTATGTGTCCAAGACCCATTTTATGTAGTCATTGTAATATGTTTCATCCTTCAGGATAATCTTAAACCCAGTTTTACTCATTTTATTAACAGACATAAGAAGTCATTTAGACAGAAGGTGAATGCCAGAAGATCCAGTAGTAAAAATACAAAAAAAAAAAAAAAAAAAAAAAAAAAAAAAAAAAAAAAAAAAAAAAAAAAAAAAAAAAAAAAAAAAAAAAAAAAAAAAAAAAAAAAAAAAAAAAAAAAAAAAAAAAAAAAAAAAAAAAAAAAAAACAAAAAAAAAAAAAAAAAAAAAACAAAAAAAAAAAAAAAAAAAAAAAAAAAAAAAAAAAAAAAAAAAAAAAAAAAAAACAAAAACACAAAAAAAACACCACAACAACAACAAAAACCCAAAACAAACCAAAACAAAAAACAGAACAAAACAAACCAAAACCAACAAAACAAACAAAACCAAAAACCCAATTCATTTTAAAAATGCAACATCAC